>NW_006433716.1:2878528-2905706 GCF_000325575.1 Pteropus alecto | reverse complement strand
TTTAGTCCAGACTTGCCTCTGACCTGATAGCAGGGACTGTCACTGGGCTGACATCATTATTTTTCCTCCTCTCAGTAGTCACAGTCCTGTGAGAGTTTTCCATATACACAGGATTTGCTAACTTTAGCAAATAAAAATATAGGTCAAGTAGTTAAATTTAAATTTCATATAAACAACAAATTCTTACTATCAATATATCTCGAATGGAACAAACCATACTAAAATCGTATGTCTGAAATTCAAATTTAATTTGCATTCTGTATTTTATCTGTCAGTCCTGAAAAAAACAGTTGTTTCATACATTTTTTACAGTTTTTAGTTATTTACTGTGGGAGGACATTTCTGTAGCAGTTACTCTTTCATGAGTATAAGCAGAAGTCCTAAAGTTATTTGCTTATGAATACTCTACATTGTGAATCTCACATTGTTGATTTTCTTAAATTTGTTGTCATTTTTTTTTTTTAAAAAAGAGTGTTGAAATTTTTTTCTGGCAGCTAAATAACTAATGGCTTAGTTTTATCATTTTGAAGTCTTTTTTTAAAGCTTTCTTCCGATGTTTCTACAGTGACCTATAATTTCTTAAATTTGTTGTCATTTTTTTTTTTTAAAAAAAGAGTGTTGAAATTTGTTTTTCTGGCAGCTAAATAACTAATGGCTTAGTTTTATCATTTTGAAGTCTTTTTTTAAAGCTTTCTTCCGATGTTTCTACAGTGACCTATAATCTAGGGCTAGTTAATTCACTATTAAGATATGACCCTTCTGGAGTTTCTATTGAACTTCTTAGTTTTCAACAAATTCTCATTACTTTGGCTAGTTGGAGCTCTAACATCCCCCAGCCCTATGTGAGCTCTGGGAATTGTTCAGCTCAAATCTCTCTAGTGATTGTTCCTTTCCTGCCTCATGGAGCTTTACGTTATGTAAGCACAGCATAATATTCAGCCGAAGGCTCAAGAGAATCACTGTGCATATATCTGGAGCGCTTTCTCAGTCTAGCTCCCTCCTCTCCAGTACTTTGCCCTGAAAATTCTAGCTGCCTCAGCTTCTCCAAACTCTGATCTCTGCCTCCTTAACTCAGCAAGGCTACAGTGCTCTGCTCTGAATTGCCTCTACCTGCACTGCTGTCTGGGAACTGCCTCCAGGCATAAAGCCTGGCATAGGGCTCATTTTGACTCGTTTCCTTCTCTCAGGGATCATATTCCTTTGCTAACTATTGTCCAGAACCACCTATTTTATGATGGCCAAAAGAAGAAGTTTGACTTTTTAAACATTCTTATCTGTGAGGCACTTATGGTTCTTCTTCAGCCTCTTCATAAATTCTGTGTATGCGGGAGTATCTGTCTCATACTTATGTTGGTAACCTCATATCTATTTGATTTCTCAGTTAAAAGTGAAGCCAGGAAAATCACTAGTCTAAAGTACTGTTGCATGTTGGCCTCTGGGCTCTATGCCCTAGGCAGACCAAAATTATTTCTTATTCTCAAGGATCCAGCATAGCGTCAGGAACAGAGTAGATGTACAATAAACAGTTAATGAACATAAGAATACAAGGCATGGGGAGTGCAACTGGCAGTTGGTTCCTGATTTTCAGAGGGCAGGAAAATTTTAAAAGAGTTCTCAGTAAAAAATAATCAACAAATTATGCATTTCAATTAAAAGCAGGCTTAGGATGGATCTAGATTCTGAAATCAGGTAAAGAGGATAATATGCCTTAGTGTCCTATCATAGGACAGGCCAAAGCGAGTCTGACAGACCATTTGTTGGCTCTGCTATGGAAAATGTACTAAAAGTCAGTGAAAAATTGGAGCTGTATGATCTTTAAGATTCCTTCCATTTCATACATTCATTCGTTCATTCAAGTATTTATGATGAATGTATCCTATATTCCAGCAACTGATTTAGCAATCCAAAACAGACTGAAACTTCCCCCTTGTCTTAAAGAACACATTGTTATAGGAAAACAAACGTATAAATGACTAACTGCAATAGAGTAAGAAATTTCTTGATCAAAGTCTTCATTTTCCCTTTGCAGGTCACTGCTGGGGGTGGCAAGGAAAAGAAGCAATCGTCTAAGGAGGGTTAATGTGATTCAGGATTAAAATTGCAATGTGTATTTGGATTAGGCTTCAACTGCTACAGTACTCATGAAACACTTTGAGTCAATCTTAAGTCAGGAGAAAAAGGTGAAACTGAACTGGAGAGTGGTGACCATATGTGCTTAACTATTGATATTTGTTCTGTACTTTTGCTAAAAAAAATGTCTAAGCCACATTACTGATTATACTATTTAATTATTAATCCGTATAAAAGTAGTTGATTTATTTAAAAAGCTGATTAGTTAACGTCGTTATGATAATGGCTAAAGTCATGTGAAAAATATTTTTATTTTAAAAAGCCCAAATCACAGTTGTAGATGGAATCTAAGAGTATATTCCATCGGCACCAGTGGGATTTGTTCTACTCATAATATAGGCAGGACAACAGTTCATGGAGGAATACGAAAGAACATTACCTTGTTTAGGGTGAAGATTATTTCTCTGAGTTACTAGTTAATCCAGTAAACTTTGCTTTCATTAATGAGAACAATGGAATTTCTTTTTCTCTAGAAAGTTTTTCTTTGTCCATGAAGTTTATTTATGTTTTTCATTAGGAAATTAAATATTAATTATACAAAGATTAGTAAACAGAACAGTGAAAAAGATAAATATTCATTTTCTACCATCTAAAATAATCACTGATAATAACCATATGTATTCTTTCATTTCTTTTCTATTTATATTTATGAATTTTTTACTGTCGTATTGGCTTGGCATTGCTCAGATTGTAGTGCACAAAAAATCCTCTTTTTTATCCATATTATTTTAACATATATAATGGCAAATACATAGTAGCATGCTTTCATATCTCCTAATATTAAATTACTTAGCAGAAGGAGAAGGGAGGGGAAAGACAACTAAACTGAATTCTGTACTTTTGCTTTGTGTACCTTTTTAATTAATTCATTTAATTAACATAACCACCATGTAAGGAAAATGTTTTCTCTACTTTAAAAAAATGAAATCTTAGAGAAGTACTTGCCTGAGGGTATACTTGAGATCTGAACCCAGGACTGTAGAACTCCTAAAAGTGTTCTTACACAGCTCAACAGAAGCAAGAGAGGTGAAGAATAAAGGAACAGATGTGGGAGCTGTTAAATGGTTGGCAGAGGGTGAAGAGATTATGAGATAACAGGTTCATTCCAAGGAACAAAAGTTTCCTCAATTTAACCTTCCTGATCTGAAATTGAGAAAATGCATTGAAAAAAGAAGAAATCGGAGGAGGAAGAAATAATTCAAATTCTAGTCCCACAAATTTTTTTTTTTTTTTTTTTTTTAGTTAAGCAATCCTATGGCTGCTTCATTTATCTTTTATACTATCTTTAGAACCTGATTATTTTAACAAGTGCTGTCCAATTGCTGTTATTTAAAAGAAAAGCTTCTTAAATTTCTAATTAGATTTTATTTTTAAAATATCTGCCATCCTAAGGGCCTGTCAAGATTTATGTCTCCTGTCTGTGAAGATGAAAGATTTTCTTTCTTTCGGGTGATTCTGCTTAGGTAAAGTTGCCAGAGGCAGTTTAAATTTTGTGTTTTATTGTTGGATGGTCTGGATGCTACTTTGAGAATCTGAGTTGGTAACAAGCTGTTTTTTGCAAAATATAATTGAGAAATCAACTATTCCACTTGTGTACGTGTATCTTAAGAATTTCAGAAAGAAATGAGGTATCGGCCATGCATCTTTTCTAGACAAGTCCTTAGCCTGGATTTCTGTATACAGAATAGCCTTATATAGTCCATTCTTAAGCCAAACTTACCACAGATAAATGTCCAAATATCCAACTCGTGGTTGTTTTTGCCACAATCATTTGCCTAACAATTTTTTTTTTCAGCCCAACAATCCCAGTTCTGCTAGTGATAGGGCAACTGTGATACTCTCCTATTAAGGAAGACAAATAAGATATTTATCTCTTCTCTTATTTATCCAACCACTCACAAAATTTCATCAACTTTTTAAAAATTACTTTTCAGTTTTATTCTTTCCTCCTCATTTCCAGGAATCATACTGAGATCATTATACCCTTAAAAACAACTTTTATCTAATTATGGCAACTGCCTCCTATCTGGTCTTCCTGGCTCCAAAACTTCCCTGTTTTCAACATACACGGTGATGCCCAGTTAATATCCTTCAATTACCACTTTGATCATATAGTCTATATATCTCTAGTATCATTAACTTATAAGCTCCCAGATGCTGGGATCTTGTTCCAGTCAGGGCTTGTGACAATGTGTCTGGTACACAGAGGAACATGGATATTTATTTAGTGAGTGTCATCTAAATTAATGGAAGCAGAGGGTGAGGAACTAGCATAACTACATGGACTTTTACTGCTGTCTCAAATTTTCAGGTAAAACTTCAAAGCTGAGGACTACTACAAACAAAAGCACATTCACATTCTAAAGAGAACACCGAGCTACAGGAAGTCATCATTCCTCTAGGGTGGTGGTTCTTAATTGAGGGTGATTTGCCCCCCCATATGTCTGGAGATATATTTGGTTATCATACTTCAAGGGGAAAGGAAGCTTCTGGCACCTAGTGGGTGCAGGGCAGGGATACTATTAGATATCCTACAATGTATGGTCCTGTCTTCTCAAACAACAACAAAAAATCTTATCCATAATGTCAATATTCCTATGGTTGAGAAATCTCTGGATTTGAATTCTTCTTCTCACTCACTATTTAACCTATATATTCAGAAGATAGAAAATTAAGAAAAAAATTCATAAGAGTAAGGAATTATAGGTTTAGGGAAAACATATTTTTGCTTTTCTCCTCTCACCTATCTTCAAGTTACATTAGGGAGTTTCCAAAATGATCCCTCGGGGATTTGATAGTAGTTGCAAAATGGGAAAAGGGCATTTTACACCCTAGCTGGATGTTTTCTGAGCAGCAGAGACTAGAACACTCGCTTTATTTTGAGTCAAGAGAAGGGCAAAGAGACTAGTTCATGGAAGCACTTAATATGCACTCTGAGAGTTTCAGAGTGTCCATGAATAAAGAGACTGGTGCTTGGTTCCCGCCTGTAGAATTCTGAAGTTAGGAAACTGAGTAGGGTGGTCCGTGGTCGCAGGCCAAGAGAAGAGGGCAGTGCAAAACAGATGGAGCCTTCAATTTTTGGGTTGAGTGCTAATGAACACCTCCAAAGGTAACTGGGCTCAAGATATTTTCATAGAACCATGCCCATGAGAATAGCCTGCCTTGGAAGGAGTCCCCGAAAGTCTGATGCTCTAGGAATACCTGCTGGTAGCAGGAGATGGTAGCAGTGTGGTGCTGGAAGAGGTCAGCTGGATATTGTTTTGCTTGCTTGAGGAAATTGTATGATAGGCAGGTCACTGCATGGCCTATGAAAGATCTGGAAATGGGATCTACAGAGATAAGCTAGCACTTAGTGATTGGCCACACTGAGGAAATAAATGGTCAATTATAACAGCACTTTGTCCTAATTTTTCACCCCCATGACTCCTCCTGAGTACCAATACAGTAGCAAGGACAGGGACTTACCAACATCACAGAGAAAAGGAAAGAACAAATAAAAGGAAGAAGGGAGAAAAAGTGAAAGAACAAAGAAGAGTAAAAGCTCATCTTCCCCATAAAGGTTTCTAAGCCTGGTTCATATGTAAACTGATGTGATGATAGACCGAAATTGCAGCTTTGGTTTAGAGTAGAAAAGGCTGTATAATACCTGAAAGTGCATCCTCGGTTACCTAAGTGTGATATTTTTCTTATAAATGAAAGTGACCAGAAAGCTGAAGGAATCACTCGAGGTGTTGGCAGGACCAGAAAAGGTCCAGTAGAGCATCTTTGAAGGAACTGGTTGGAAGAAACGTGTTTCTGGCCTGTTTCCCATAGAATTCAACTTGTTTTTAAAAATCGGTTATGCGAGCCTTTGTTGCATACCTGGATCAGCATCATGTTTATTAAATGTTTACGTGCACTAAATCATTTAATTTTTTAACAACCTTAGATAATTTTATTCCCATTTAAATATGAGAAAAAGTTTCATGAAGGTTAAATGACATATCATGATGAAATAAGGAGTAAATCCTTTCTATGTTCTTGTGTTTTGAATGTTTTCTCCAATAGGTAATAATTTGAGAATATAAATTTCTATTTCTGCGAGGTTCGAACAACAGAGAATGGAACTTTAGCATTATTAATAAAAAAATTGCTTCCTATATCAAATTAAAAGGATAGTTTAAACATAAGAATAATGTTTTCTCTGCTTTTGACTCATAACCAGATGTTCCAGAGTGAGCTCCTATAATTTTACACTTTTCTGACAGATTTCAAAGTTCTTACTTTACATATTGATATTGCTATCAACTAAAGCATCCTATCTCTTTGCACTAGAGCTGTCTCCATTCTGAATTATTAAATATGCTGACAATTGAGCTGAGTGGGAAATGAGGTTCTCTGAGTTGCATTAAAAGTATCGTATGAGGGTGGAAGAGCTCATTCAAATGATGATCGGATCATTTAGCAGACACTAGTTGGTGCCCACTGCTCCACCCCCAGTGGCCAGTGAGGAGCTGAAATGGAGCAAGTTAAGAATTAATTTTTATTAGATCCTGCTCTGTTTTCACTGTTTTAATCTAAAAACTCCCAGAGAGCTCTGATTCTAGGCGTAAAATGAAAACATTTTGCTACCTTATTTGTCTAACAAATCATACTAAAATGTTCATTAAATAAGCGTGTACGTACGCATCCAAGGACGTAGTAAGATAGAAGTCAACACTCATTATGACAGTCTGAAGTCTAAACTGGGCTTCTTTTAAATCATTAAAGAGGATATCATTATTTGTAACTGTTCATCTCCCTGGGAAAAATCAATACCTATAAAGTATGCAAACCTTTCTACATCCTTAAATGAAGCGTCATCAGGTCTCAGTACTATTTCTGTTGCAGATTTTATTTTTGCTCTGCATTAGTATCTAGAGTACTAGATTCCTGAAACTGGGGGACTGACTCCATTTTGAGTGTAACATTTATCACCTTTGCTGATGAGGCAAAAAACTGTTTCATGTGTTCCTGTCTCCCACTTTCCATGATTTTTCTCTCATGCATTTACTCTTTGATTTACTCATTTATTTATTTCCTCATATCTGTTCTGGAATTCAATCATTCACTCAATAAACCTTTATCAAATTTGTTTAATGAGCATATGTCTATATAAAGAGAAACTCAGAAGACACAGGACTATTTAGTTCAGTCAACGAAACTGTTGCTAAGGATTCATGCCTCTTGGTATCAAGAAGTTTGACATTCTTATAACTTTCCAACTTGCAACTCTATTTTTGATCCCTTATTTCTAGAATAATGAAAAGCAACACTGTTTACTGAGCTGCACAGACTGACTCTGGGCATCAGCTTGATCTCTTCAAATCTATTCTATCAAATCCTGTTGATCCTGTGAGTTAATACTTTGAAAATCAAGATCCTTCTCTCACTTCACTGCTACTACCTTGGTCCAGACCATCATCTTCTATTATTTGGGTTACTGTAAGAACTTCTTACTGAACTTGACACACCAGCCTTCCCCACTTCTCTCATCCACTTTCCAAAGAGTGATAATTAGGAAATAAAAATTTTGTAGTGTTAATCCTCACTGAACAACTTTTCAAAAGCTTTTTATTGCCCTGATTATAAAGCCCTAAATCTATAGCACATGTGTTAGTCCCTTCACAACACGGCTCTGCTTTCCCCTACAACACCTGACCTCAATGTTTTCATCATCTGTTGAGCTCACAGACATAGAGAAAGAAGTATTGTAAAGCCAAAAGACCATTCTTTTGTTGTTATTTCTTCTGTCTTGAACCTTCCCTTTTTGTTTCCTTGTAACACCCCTCCCTTCTTTTCAGCTTTTGCTTGGTCAGTTTTCAATCATCTTTAAGTTTTCATCTCAGACATTACTTTCCACTTGGACCGAGTTGTGTCTCTAGTCCATGCTCGCTATAGGTCTGTCCTTCCCCTGACATACCATTTACCACACATTTCATATGCTGGACTCTCAGTTCTATGAGGCAGAGACAGTGTCTGACACATATTAGGTACTAAATAATGTTTGATAATTTAATGAACTTCTCTGAACCTGGTACTTTTGTGCATTTCAAACCTAGACTGAATAATTTTTAGATAAACAAACATTCTCACACACATACACATCCCCCCAACTTTCCTCTGGCTATTGCATCTTATGTACATGCTGCCGGAATTTGGGAAGACTGTTATAGAAGCCTAAGGATTGGATTGGAGAATAATTCTTTACTTCATCAGTCTGTTAATCCTACATGCCTGTGGTGATAAACCCCAGAAAATCTGGATAATCCTATATAGTAATCACAGGGAGCTGGAAACAGCTACAAATACATATCAAATTGTGAAATACCATTATCATTTAGATAACTGCGGTCCCCTCCAAATTATATTAGGCTATTCTTGCTTCACAAAATCTTTCCAAGCTTTTACCGCTTACCAACCCCCCGCCGTTTTTTTTTTCCCTTTGGTCTATTATTTCCTTTACTTTCTATGTAGTTGCTCTATCTACACAACCCACTCCCATTTCTCCCTATTCCTTCTTCCTTTTTTCCTTAAATTTCTGACACTCTTCTCTCCTGCCTCTAGGAATTGTCATCCTCTACGACATCACTCTTCCTTTTCTCTCATGCCCTTCTCTCTCCTAACTGCATTTCTTTTTGAAGATATTTGTCTTCTTTCTCTCCTTTTACATTCTGTCTTTTCCTTTTCCATCCTCTGCTCCTAGTAAAGTACTGTGAATACTGAAGTGTGTGTGTGTGTGTGTGTGTGTGTGTGTGTGTGTGTGTAGGGCCACAGTAAGCCCTAGTGTTCTCCTGTGCAGCCCTGTTTATTCTAGATTAGCATCCATATGACTCACAGGCAGGGAAAGTAGTTGAAATTCCATAGATAAGCAAATAATTCTTGGCAGTGTCAAAATGAAAGCAACTGCACTGCCAAAAGGCTTCTGTTTACCACACAAAACAAATGTTGTTACTATTTCAATTCCAAAAAAAGCATCTTAAAAGCATCCTTTCACAAGAACATTGTTCTAGCCTTTATGTCTAATTAGATGTAAAGAAAATCTTTTGTTATTTTTGTTACACAATTTAGGCTTGGCTAATAACCAGGGATAAATAATAGTTTACCCCTGCTGGGTTCTGTAGCAACACTCTTCTGAATAAAGTAAGTGCACATGTGCAGTACAAATCCTGTGAAAGGCCTTTCTTTTCTATGCTTATTTTTCATTCATCCTCATCCTGCTTCCTTTCACCTCACAATAATCCTCTTTTATTTTTTTCTTCAGGGGCTTTGCAACATGATTTCCATAAATATTTTGGGGGAAAATCGCCTAGATTTTTTCTTTCTTCCCCCATTTTGTATCTTTTCAACTAGAACATGCCCTGAGTCTATTGGCTTCTGTAGTTGTAACTAAGCTATTGTGTTGAGACTGGATGGGATGGGGTGGTAAACAAAGGCATCGGGACAGAGGGGAAGATTGGCCCATGCCTTATTGACAAGGTAAGCTATATCCGTGTTATTTCTTTCTCCATATACACAATCTTTTTTTCTCCTCCCGAAACAGGTAAATTTCTCTTGTTGCAATTCCTTTACTCAGTATGCAGTTTACTTTGGTCCAGTTTTAATTTTTTTACACAGCAACACATTGTCTCTGCTCTGAACACTGTGAATATCCTTGGTTTTCTATTTACTTGTGTTTGCTGCTGCTCTGATATTCAAATACAGAATGGAGGGCTAATGTATGGCAAGCACCCAAAATTCTTGAATAGATGCCACCTGGAACTAAGGCAAAAGTGTATTTTAGCACATAGCTAAATCAGGAGACCTGGGTTTTTATTCTGACGACCACAAACATCCATTTGGCCTTAAGCAAATCTCTTGACTAATTTTTTTAAATTAAACTTTACCTAATCTGCATTCTCATTATGGAATCAAATAGATGCTTTGCCTGACATTTTTGAATAAAAATTTAAGTACTATTTTAAATATGACTTGTTTTGTGGTTCTGTAAGGGTTAAATTGTATATATTATTTGACTTGATCAATTGCAAAATTAGTTGGTTTCCACTTTCCTTTTGGGAAAAAAGTGACCTAAAATGCATTGTGTGCCCTGCTCCATGCTAGCCCTTTATCATTGTTTAAGTACTGTCTTCTCAGAGTAATAACTTGAAGTAGGTCCTATTGTGCCTATTCACCAGATGAAGAAACTGGGACTCAAATAAATTTTGGAATTGGCTCACAAATTAAAAAATGGCAGAGCTAGGATTCTAGCCTAGGGCTGTTCCACTCCCAAGTCAATACTTTTTCCATTACACCAATATGTATTCAACCGTGAATAATTTCTTATTCACTTGCTGTTTTCCTCATATTTCTGCTGCTGCTTTTAATATTAATTCATCAAAATAAATTCAACCATATCCTTATTTTTCCAATATCTTTTTCAACTTGGTTTCTTTTTCCTTAATGCACCGGCAGTGTACCCCTCAATTAGGGGAAATAGAAAAGACAATATCAGATCAATCTTGTTAATTTCATATTTCTTAATTATAATTATATCTTACAGTTATTTATTTAGGTAAACATTCACAATATTTATCAATATTTGTTCAGGTCAGTATTGCCTAAATGTGTTTGGCAATATTTACCCAAAGAAGTGCTATAACTATGGCAATTTACTTCTCTAAGTAAATAATGATTTAAAAAAAGAAGATCAAAATTGGATAATTTAAATCTAATTGAATCTCATCTTATAAACACGTACTTGTAATACTGTGCCAGGTAGAGGCAGGAATGATTTGTGAATTTAATGTTGTTTAGATCATGCTAGGTAAGATCAAAAATATTATGCAGACTAGTGGCATAACAAAGTCTTTGGAAGCTGTTTATCATTGTTACGTATTATTAGTTCAGGTTTGGTGAGGGGTTCCTCAAAGTTATCCTCACTTTATGTCTCTGGATAGGATTATGTCTTCTTTAAGTTCACGAAGTTCAATTCCTCTAAATAAATATCTTTTACTGTGATTTTTGTTCTTTTGGTATCACAAGGGGCAACAATGACAACTCCCAACCTGGCATAATGTGTGGGGTGAGGATTTTTGTTGTGTCTACTATATGGTGTCTCACTGATTCTAGATGAAGTGCTACCATGGTTTGCTAATAATAAAAGGAGATGTAACAACAACAGTAACAGCAGCAACAGCAGTAGTAGAAGTTGTAAGAGTAGTAGTACTTGTTGTGATAGCAGAACACAGCACTGGGAGGAGTGTCTGCTCAGTGCCAGTCTCCTGGCTTCAGACATTGGAGTGGATCCCTCGTGGTGATATCTGTGGACGCCTGTTCTTGGCTCATTGATCCAGGAGTACTAAATATCCTGAACCATGTTGGAGCAATGAAGTGGTCTCTCCTAGAATTTGAAACTTGGAATGGAGATAGAGAGCATAGTTGGGGTTGTGGGCCATTAATTCTCATGGTACTAGACCCCTGCAGCTGTGGCCCCCTTGCAACCTAATTGCTGTGTATCCAAAGCACTGAATCTAGAATTCTCCCACCACGTGTTATCCAAATACTCTGCCCTGCCCTCCCTTTTCGATCTAGCCATTTCATTGACTTGCAACCAAAAGCTACTACAATGATAACACTATTGAGCTTTTAGTACAAGCACTGGCTTAGCTCATATTCTGTATCATATAATCTTTACAATAAGCTTATGAATTAGATACTATTATTTATATTTATTAGATTAGGAGACTGAGGCTGACAGAAGTAATTTAGTTCAGAGTACATGCATAACAAAAGGCTGAACCCAGATTTCTGATCCTAAAGTGATGATTTTAGCATATATACTATGCTCATTTACAACAGCTTATGCTAGCTAACGTGTGGGGCAATAGATGGCATTAGAAATGGAAGGGAGAACATAAAGGAACTGTTTGTTAGAGAAGAATGAGCAGGTGGAGGGGGAGGGCAGGGAATGAATATTTAACACATCTTTTAGAATGGTAGGAAACAGAGTAGAAATTTCATATTAACTCTTGGGTAGAATTTCTTGACCATAACGTTTGTAGGAAGGGGAATAAGTTACTGAGGGGATAGTAAAATTAAAAGCTCTAATAAAATATTGAATAACTGTTCATATGGAGCAGTTTATGTAGGTTTTAATGTGAAGGCAGGGAGTTGAAATTGAATTCAGCCTTGAAAAATGTTGTGAACTCTTACAAGCGTAAAAAATTTAGTGACTAATAAAAAGACTTTTTTTTTGCATCCCCATAACGACATGCACAGCTTGTAATATTACAAATATCAAAATTATTTGTTTTATTTTACTCTAAGCACAAATGATCAGCAGTAGTAACTGATTATAAAGTCTGGGATTAAATAAAATTTTAAATTCCTTCACATATATATAAATTGACATGAAATCATACTGATTATTACTATTTGAGAAATGGAAATACCCACAAAACTGGAGAGGAATAAATTTCATTTTTTCAAATGAGGTAATATAGACTCTTAAAACTATATGCAAATAACTTTGATCTCAGTCTTCCGGAATATTATAAGCTGTATTGAGAAAACTTAGAAGAATGAGGTAATCCCCAGAGACTCACATAAATTCACTAAGAAAAATCAAGTCTCTTTATTCTCATTTCCTTTTTGGGGACTTGCTAAGCTTGTAGCAGAAGAAGGTCAGTGATATGAAATACCATGAACACAGCAATGAAAGAAACCAATTGAAAATGTGAAAATATGGCCGATATTCTTATAAACATTTGAAATTAATTATTAGTTATTACAAGAGTAGATTATTAGTTTGTTCAATTCAAAGAGAAGTCTTTAGTGGATTTCCACATTAAAGTCTTATTGTTATCATCTCTAGTCCAAAAATGTCAAATGATTTGAAGTACTAATTGTAACATATATTAGATATTCAAATTTGTGATTTTCTTTCTTAACTCTTATTTACTTTTAACATGCTTTGTAAATTGCTGTATGATATCCATACAGATAAGCCCACACATAAATATATGTTAATGATATTCATAAAGTTAACCCACCCTTGTCACTAGCACCCAGATCATAAAAAGAGATCATCAGAACTTCAGGCCTCTCATGCTGCACCTTTCTCATTATCACATGCCCTAAGAGCATGACTTCTAATACATTAAATGAATTATATCTGTTTCTCAAGTTTATATTAAAAGAATCATATAGTTAGTATTCTTTTGTGCATGGCTTATTTTGCCCAGCATTGTTAGTGAGATTTATCCATGCTGTTGCATATAACAACGGTTTGTTCATCTTCATTACTTTATATAGTGCTTCAATGCACAAATATTGCCACAGTATTTCTAATCCACTCTGCTGTTGATAGGCATTTAGGTTGTTTCCAGTTTGGAGATATTATGAATATTGCCGATAGAAACATCCTTGCAACATACGTTATGTAAATTATGTGAGCATGCTTATGTATTTCTGCAGCATACATGGGATATGCCTATTTTCAGCTTTAGTTGAAACAGCTAAAGAGTTTTCAATGCGATTGTTATAATTCACACTTCCACCAGGAGGGTATGAGAGGTTCAGTTGCTACACATTTTGATCAATATTTGGTAGTTAGTATTTTTAATTTTAGTTATTATGAATGGTATGTCATGGCATTGATTGTGGTTTTATATTTTAACATTGAGATACAGTTCAAATACCATAAAATTCTCCCTTTTTAGTATATTCTCAATGTTGTGCAAGCATCATCATTATCTTATTCCAGAATATTTTTATCACCCCAGAAGAAAAAGCAGTTACTCACAATTACCTTCTATCCTCAGGCTCTGGAAACACTAATCCACTGTCTGTCTGTATGGATTTGCCTGTTCTAGACATTCCATATAATAGAAATAGAATCATACAATTTGTGGGCTTTTGTCTGGATTATTTTATTTAGCATAATATTTTTGAGTTTCTTCCATGTTGTAGTATGAATCAGAATGTCATCATTTCGGTGAATTAATATTTCATTGTATGGATATATCACTATTGTTATCCATTTATTGATGGAAATTTGGTTTGTTTCCACTTTGGGTTATTATGGGGTTATAAACATTCATTTACGAGTTTTTGTGTGGACATGTATTTTTAGTTTTCTTGAGTATATACCTAAGAGTGAAATTTTCAGGTCATATGGTAATGTTATGTTTAACTTTTTGAAAAACTGCCAAACTATTTTCCAAAATGGCTTCACTATTTTAGATTCTTTCCACCAATGTATGAGGGTTCCGGTTTCTCAAATCCTCACTAATACTTTTCATTTTCCATTTTAAAATCATAGCCATCCTAGTTGGTATGAAGTATTATTGCATTGTAGTCTTGATTTGCTTTTTCCTAATGGCTAATGATATTGAATATCTTCTCATGTGATTATTTCCCATTTGCTTATCTTCTTTGGAGAAATGTCTAAACAAATCCTTTGCCCATTTATTAATTGAATTGTTTTTTTATTTTCGAGTAATATTTCTTTACTCTTTTTACTAAACCTGTATTGAATATACGATTTACAAATATTTTCTCTCATTTTTTTAGTTGTTTTTTAACTTACTTGATGTAGTATCCTTTGTTTCACAAACATTTTTAATTTTATGAAGTCTAATTTATTAAACATTAGTTGCTTTTGCTGCTGGTATCATATCTACAAAACCATTGCCTAATCCAAGTTCATGAAGATTTGCACCTGTTTTTTTGTCTAAGAATTTTACAGTTCTAGCTCTTCCATTTAAGTCTTTGATCCATTTTGAGCTAATTTTTGTATATGGTATGAGGCAGGGGGTCTAACTTTGTTCTTTTACATGTGGCTATCCAATTGTTTCAGCACCATTTATTGAAAAGGCCATTCTTTCCCCACTGCACTGTTTGTCATTGTTGTTAAAAATCAATTGGCCATAAATGTTTGGGTGTTTTATGGTTTTATTTTGATTTTTCCCTGACAAATAATCATATATAGCACTGTTTCATATGCGTGTTGCCTTTTAGAGAACTCTTGTGAAGTCTTTTACACATTTCTGTCATCGTCCTGATTTATAGGAACCTTATATATATTTTTGTATACTAGTCCTCTGTCAGTATGACTTACAAATACTCTTTCCTGCTTTGTGACATGATTTTGACTTTCTTTAATGGTGTGTTCATAAAATTTCAAAATTTTAATGTCCAATTTATCGTTTTTCCCTTTATAGTGTTATGTCCTTAAGAAATCTTAGCCTATGCACATTCTTAAAAATATTTTATTTCTCTAAAATCTTTACTGTCTTACCTTTCACAGTTAAAGTTACAATCCATCTGGAATTGATATTTGTGTATAGAATAAGGGTAGATTTAGTGTTTAGCATATGTATAACCAGCTGACCCAGAGCCATTTTTTTAAAAAGCCATCTCTTTGCCACTGCACTATAGCATTGTCTATGTTATAAACAAGAGTACCATATATATGTGGGTCTGTTTCAACACTACTTCTTCTATCTGTGTGTGTGTTTCACATCTCTCTATTCCTCATCAGTGTGTTCTGTTCCACTGGTCTTTTGTCTCCATTTAGCAATGACATACTATCTGAATTACTATCACTTTATAATAAGCCTTGATATTTGGATAAATCTTAAAGCTTTATTCTTTTTCAACATTATGTTGACTATTTTTGGACCTAAATTTTCCATGCAAGTCTTAGAATGAACTTGTCAATGTCTATAAAAAAAAAAAAATTGTTTCAGGGATTCTGATTGACTTGCATTGGACCAAGAAATCAATTTGGAAGAGCTGATACCTCTATAATAATAAGCCTTCTAATCCATGAGCTTATTCTTTAAATAGAGGAACATTTGCAGCTCATGGATTAGAAGGCTTATTATTTTAGGTTTTTCACTGAAGAGGTCTTCTGAATATTTTTAGATCTCTTCCTATGTACTTGATTTACTTCATGCTATTCAAAATATCTTCCTGGTCTACCATTCCTTTTTATCATTGAGCAATATCTTCCTTTATCTCATTTATTGCCTCAAATCTGTTTGATACTACTATAGCTACATAAGCTTATCATTGGTTAATGCTATATCTTTTCATCTTCAACTTTTTGATATTTTTTGATATTTAAGGTGGTTTTCTTATAAGTAGCATGTAATAAGGTTTTAATTTTTAAATCCAGTCTAATAATAATATACTTTGCTTGAGTATTTAATTTATATGTATTTATTGTTCCTACCATTTTACTATTTATCTCTAGTTAGCCCACCGGTTTTATGTTCCTTTTTTGGTCCTTTCTTGCCTTCTTTTCTTAGTATTTATTTTTATCAATCTGTTTCCTTGACTAATTTCTAAGCAACAGTTTTGGTTTTGCTTTTTTCCTAATATTTTACTAGTTATCTTGGAGATTACAAAGAGCATCCTAGCTTATCGCAGTCTAATGAAAATGATTACTTTACCACTTCCTTGATAATATTAGGACCTGGACACACTTTAACTTCACTTACCACCTACTGCCCACATTTTCATTATATATTTTAATTATACACATTTGATATATTGTGATACCTTTTTTGAGTTGATATATTTTGATTTATCCCATGTGGTTACCATTTCCATTGTTATTTCTTCCTGAATTTCCATGTTTCTCTTGGGGATTCATTTTTCTTCTATTTTAATAACTCCTTTTATCATTTCAAGTCTGATGAGGACACTTTTTTTTCATTTTTTGTTTGCTCGTTTTGCCCTCACTGTGGCTTAGATGTAAGAATCAGATATTACCGATCCTCTCTCCCCTTCTATTCCCACTCTAGCTGTGGAAACAGCCCACCTGAGAAAAGTTTTGATCCTGTAGAGAAGATGTATTTATCCAGTATCAGTTTCTCATGTCACAGAGAAGGAATAAAGGAGACCAAATCACTGACAATTTGGCTTTTCAGTAGATTATATCTTAGGAACTGAGAAAGGTGGACCCATTGCTGTCTTTCACTTACCAAGTACCTTATCCTCTAGTATAAAAGGATAAGAAAGAAGTTGGGAAGTGGTCAGGAGTATTGTTTCAGTAAGGTGACTCCACATGGAAACTTGAGGAATGGGGAGAGAAGTCGTTGTCCCCTGAGCTATTCCTCACATTCTTAGCTCTTGGTTCTCTTAACCCATTTGTCTGAAATATTAAGCCTGCTTAAATCCTGCTGCCAACTGCATGAGGTGTCTCCCTTAATACTAACAATTGTTCCCCTGAGGATCCTCCTTGAACTGCTGGTTATTGGTGTGAATTTTCCTCCGGAAATCTCAGAAATGGGTTAGAACAGCATACTGATTAAACCATATCAAAAACCCACTATATTCAGGAATGAAAATTCACCCCCTCTTCAGTTATCACTGCAGAATTCCCATATAGTCAACATAGGTTTTACAATGAATTTATGACATTAAGTTATACTAATAACGTAAGGCTAACAATAGAGAGGTGTCCTAAATTTTAATATAAGTAGATTCTTCCTATAAATTTTCCAGAGAGAAATTAAAGTTCAAAAAGTAAATTCCACGTTTAAGTCCTTAGAAGTTGGATTCCAAGTCTTTAAAGTTCCAAATCAAATTTCCTTAAAATTTTTCATTAAAAAACCAAAGAGATTAAACTATGAAATTCGTTCTTGACTATTATTCTACTGTCTCAGTAGGAGGGACTTTGGGACAGTAGATGTGGTGTTCTGTATCTATGCCTGGCACTAACAGTTTGAAGCTAGAGTCTTATTAGTGCTCTGTGGCACTTGTAGATCTGCCTTTGCAGTCCTGGCCTCCTTGTCTGAAACTCATATGGAGAAACAAAATAGTAGTCAAAAGTTGTTCTTCCATTGCTTAAAAAGTCTGTCTACACAAAGACTCTGTTTTCCATGTGATTAAATCTGCCTCAGCCGTGCCTACTTAGAATAAAGCTGTACCTGTATATTTTGAGGTCGGTTGCTGAGGACCACACATTAATGCCTTATTAGTTTGAATTTTCCAAGCATACCACCCCATTAAAAATAAGTACTAGCTACAATTAGCTCCTATGGTCTGTCAATCTCAAAGTCTCATGTGGCCCAAGTTCACTGAAGTCTAAGTCCTTAAGTACTCTCCAAATATAATTATCTATTTTCTGAGATACAGTACTAAATCAGAGGACCAAATATTGTAATTTTAGGGACCAATAAATTATTCCCATTCATTCTTAACCACTAATTGATAAAAATCAGATAAAAGTATCACAGTTCTTTTTAGAGAATATGGCTTAGAAAATGACTGTGAAAATGTTATTTCCAGTTTCTCTGTTCTCCCTACCTACTATTCCCCCATTCTCTGCCCCATTGCCAGTCCACTTTTTGGGACAGGTTACCCCAGGGAAAATTTTGGTCTCTCCAAATCATTGTCTCCTCTTGGTATTGGACAGGTAAGGAAGAGACTTAATCCCCATTGTTTATGACCTGTTAATAGATTATTGTTATAAAAAGTGGTGCAATGGCTGTCACTTATGAACTTGGCAACTAACATCCACTGGGGATCTAAGAGTAGAGGGTAGACAAGAGGCCAGAGCATTATACCAGGAAGTCCTACACAGAAACATAAGATAGAGAGGCCAGAAGCTCTCATAAATGCGTCAGGTATTTGACTATTAACTCTAAAGATTCATCACTTTATTGAAAAGCTTATATTTGGAAAGCATATCAGTATCTTATTATGAAATGTTCATTATAGTTGACAGTTGCAGAACAACTGTTGTTCATACTTCTTAGGGAGGGATGGAATGCTTCCTAACCTATAGATAATTTGAGGAGGTAGTGAAAAGAATTAAGCAAGATCAGGTGAAACTGGGATTGTTTAGTGTGGAGAATAGCAGGCTGGGAAAAAAAGTGTGTAACAATGTCTCTTTTCAAGAGCCCTAAGAGCTATCATACAAAAGAGCATTTAATTTAGTGTGTGTAACTAGAAAAGGCAGAATTAGGGCAACATGATAGAAGGTTCAGGAAAATAGATTTAAATTCACTAAGGAATTTTTTTTTCAAAATTAAAACTGATAAAAATGGGAAGGGCACACTTGATAAATACTCATATTGTGATGTATATGAGCAGAGGCTGGGTAAATCAGAAAAGCGAGAGCAAAAGATATGACATGGGGTGGCCAGTGGACTGGATCACTCAAGAGTCCTCTGACTTCTGATCATGTTAGGTTGTCATGGTAACAGGGACATCGCACAAGTACTATTCATGGGAAATAACCATAAAACAATATATTTGGTCTTCCATAGTTCCTTTACGTCTGCTCCCTGGGGCGTTTGCCGCTAACCCTGAAATGAAAATTTAGGCAGGCTTCTCTACTCCCTTTTAGAAAATATGAAGGCGTACAGTAACTTTAAGTTGCAGAAAAAATTCCCAATTCCTTAATTACAATGTTCTCTTCCATCTTATACTATAAAACCCAAGTGTGATATAAGATTGAGGCTTTCTCTCTTTTCTATCTTGGGCCTCTTGCAAATGGGACACCTGTAATTGGGGAAAGATGTCAGATACCTTTCTTTTACCTCACCATTCTACCTCTCCTTACCCATCTTATGAATCAAGATTTTGACTTCTTTGGGGTAAAACCTCGGAGGGTAATGAGATAAATGGAGCTGGAACATAGTTATTTGATTGGTACAGTTGAGGCGATCTAGTTTTGACATTTTGGATTAGGCGTATCCCACAGGCACAATCTTTATCTAGTGAGAATGATCATCTATATTGCCTTTTTGAGAGTGATAAAATCATCTTCACTTTCTGCCTACTCCCTGGAATCTGGGGATACCTTTAACATCTGTCCGTTGACACGTTTTTATCATTTAAGTGCCATATGGATAGTTTATGACAAACCCACAACCAGCTTTCTCTCTGCTGTGTATATAGGCCATGTCTGCCCCTCAGGAAACACTCATAGATCTTTTGTTTCAACAGATTCTGGAAGTGTACTTCTAAATCATAATCTTCTAGTCCGCTATCCCTAGCTTATTAAGTCAGCCTAATTAATAGTTCATTGGTCTGCAAAACTGTAGGAGACATTTATTAAACTCTCTGCCCAAGCTGTAAATCAATAACCTCCACTCACTGGAGGGAGGGGAAGAGTCAGTGGAGACCATAGTACCACCCTCTCCGAAAAGAGAATCACATGTAATTCTTCGGTAATTTTCACCCTTGCCCCCTTTATAAAACTGTAATAGAAGTATTATACATATTTTTCACACATGTATTTTTGAAAGTCTTACAGGAAGAAAACCTTGCTACACATGCCTTTGGTACCTAGTACCTATTGCCATAGGGTGATAGCCAAAACTGCAATTTTAATACCATGTTATATAATTGACTGGAAAATGCTTATTGAAATTGGCTAAGTGGAGCTAGCCCAAAGAAGATGGTTAAGATCACCTAATATTACTGTAGATAAGTGACTCTCAAATGAATGGCTAGAGCAATATGGACAGTTAGTAACTTTTTTCCTCCATAACAGCAAATTTTCCAGCTTCCTAATAGTCTTACAATTGGTGCTCCAAAGATGTCTCAAACTCAACCTTTTCAAAGAATGATCTCATTTAATCTTACCTCCAACAAATATATTCCGTTTCCAGCAATCTCAATTTTGGTTAATAGCACCACCAACTGCTCTATTTCCACAGCAAGGACATTTCATGTGATGGCTTTAAATTCTTAGAACAGATATAGGAAGCCATGTGAGAAAACTCATAATCTTCTAGGGTGTGGTCCTCTGGGTGCATTGGTGGCAATTCCCTTTGTGTCAATCCTAGACCGAGGACACTGTCTACTTTCTAGTTGCCAGGTAACCAGTTGTTATATGATAATCAGCATTGTCTTTTTTATAGACCTAAGTCAGCTGCCAGTAGGGGGCAAAATGGTCTCCTTTATACATATTATTGAAATTGTTTCTCTCAATATTTCTTCCAAATGTATGACATGCAAATATATGTATATACAATGTGATGGAGCAGACTACATCAAAAAATTCTATCCAGCTACATGTGCACATTCCATCCTATGGAGGATAAAGCCAGAGAATAACATTTTCATTTTTATGAAGCCATGTGTAGGGTCAGTGGATTAATAAATGAAATCTGAATTATTTATCAGTCTGTATGTCACTCAGATCTTTAAAATCAACGCTTATGGAGTAGTAGAAATGTATCAACTCTCACCAAACCAATATAATTTTCTCCTTTCTTTCTCTTTCATTTTTAACCATTTACTTTTATTTGGGATTTTAGAATCTGGATAAAATCCATGCATTGCCCCTAACAACCATAACACACATTAATAATTTATGGGCTTGAAGTGTAGTGGGTATTTGTGAAGGAGAATTTCACAGAATATAAGCCCACAGAAAACTTCTGATTTTTTATTCTCTTTAGTTAACTTTGGCAGAGACTAACGTATGAATTTTCTAAATTAACAAAAATTATCTTTGAATTCTTTGGAATTTATTAGCCAAGGATGAGTAGAACTTTGTGTATACTTTTAACAGATTATTTGCTTCTCTTTTTTTGCGGTTAATACAAACCTACAGGGAGAAAATGGAATTCATTCTAAAGGGCATTTGTTGATTAATTTCTTTCCATTTACACTGATTTTTGCCTCTGTCTTCACCCCTATACATTTTTCTTTGTGTTTTTCTTTGGACTTTTTGAAATGGCCTGTAATAAATGCTTAGTATTTGTGAAGCAATTCTCCTTGTTGCATTAAAACATGCCAAATTGAAAAGAATATTCATGGCATTGAAGAGATTAATTCCTGAGCTACTGAAGTGTTATTTCCATGTTAACTTTTTTTTTTTTTTTTTAAAGCTTACTTTCAGGGACAGCTATAAAGACTTCTAATTTAATTACTGAGACTATAAATAGAAGAGGGGGAAATCTTTTAATGCTCAAGCACTCAGTGACTATGTTATGGATTTAGGATTAACAACAATTGTAATATTTATTGAGTATATACTGTGTGTCAGTAGTGTTTCAAGTATTTTACATATATTGTACTTAATTTTCATAGCAACCATTGAGATAAGACCCATGATTATAATACCTGTCCTACATGAGTCTGAGGCACAGAGAGGTTAAGTAACTTGCCCAAGTCCACATAGCTGTTAAGTGGAGGAACCAGATTTCAACCCAGTCTGGTTGCAGAGCTTTCACTAAAAGCTGCTGCCTCTTAATACCTGGGCCAGGCAGTGCCCTGTGAGTCATAAAATGATATGGAGTCGTTTCCTTTCCAATTAAATAATGTCAATGTTTGGGGTACTCTATATAATGTAAATTAGAATGCTTTCTATTATGCTGCATTCTCTGTCTGAGGATGAGTAATATGCACATGATGGTATTTTTGTGCCATCTTCAGATTCAAGATATATAGTCATTGGGGGCGGTACTTAGGAATTTATATTTTTCTTAAATTTCCCAGGATATTTTGATGCAGTTACTCTTCAGAGAACCCTGTGGACAATTTTAAATCAAACTTCTGAAAGAATATGCCCATATCTACAAAATAACGTAAAAGATTTTGGCAAGGAACCAGATGGCACAGATGGGTGTAGGTGGTAATTAGTTCAACTAGAGCTACCCTATAAAATCACACTGTTGGTTCCAAAGTAGTGTGTCTTGTCCCTGGAGGGGAAAAGGGTTGACTGCCAATTTTCTAGTAGCCCAGCTCAGCCACAGGATGGTGTTCTGTTCACAATGGGCACTCAATAAATAATAATAATAATAAGACACAAATTTAGCATTTTCCACATGCATGCCAGGTGGTGTCCTAAGTGCCTTACATGCATTAACTCTCTTAATCCTCTTCTTCCTCTGAGTTAGGTTCCTTTTCATATCCACTTTTTTCATCAGGAAACTGAAAACAGGGATGTTAAGAGTAGTAGTAGTAGTAGTAGTAGTAGTAGTAGTAATAATAATAATAATAATAATAATAATTAATAATAATAAAGGTAGTAGTAATAAGTAGCAGAACTGGGATAACATTAGCTGTGAGCTCCCAGAAAATGTCTCAAGTGATAGCATGAAGCGAATCATTGCTCATCTTTCCTCGAACAATCCAAAGATGAAGATAGAGATTGTATATTATTACAGTTTTAAGGCATATCTATATAAATTTAAGAATATCTCTTTCCTGATAGGCCTCATTCTCCCACCCCGACATCTTCCGTCTTTTCTCTCTACTTCTCTTTGTCCTTCTTTCTTCCCTCTCTTTGTTAAAATGGAAAATGTTTATGGAAGCAAACGTAGTAAAATAGAAGGGGAAAATAACTGTCACCTACACATTTTAATATATTTGTAAATATTATTTAACATAAACATGACCAGTTAAAATTAGCATATTGTTTTTGAGACAAATATCCATTTATCTGAGTACAGTCATCAGTTTTGCTTGGTGAACGAGAAGTGTGATTTTCTGTACTTGGCTTCCTGTTTTACCTCCTAAGAATATTCGAGATTGGAGAAAGTGTTAGAGCTTGGTCAATATTGCAGCTTGCCTGAAGGCCATTTTAGGCTACTGCCTCTTGTATTTCTAATATTATAAAAGAAAGAGTGATAGGTAGGAAACAAATTTCTTATGATTTAGAGAGGAGGATGAAAATATTCTCTTGAGCTTCTAATCACCGGGGATTTCTGAAGTAAACAAAGGATAAAATCCTGGAGCGATACTGGCTGAGTTCCACATTGCGATCACTCCAAGTGTGGAGCTCCCTTGTTCCTGCAGGGCAGGCCCATGGCTTTGACCTCTGTCTCCTTCATATTGAGGACAGTGGCTGATGTACTATGAGTAGCAAGTGAGAGAGGCTGTTACTGGAAATAAATAAATTTATCTGCCCAATTTCCCAAGCAATAATATAGGAGCATTCCCAGTTCTTCCCTAACTGTCTTCCATTAAACCATCATTTCTCATGCAGGCCATGTTCTTGTGTTTCTTAAACTTCAGTAGTTTATGTGTCTCCTTCTAGGTAAAACAAACCCACCAAGTATTTATTTAAAATTGTTTTTATCACACTATATAACACTAGGCATAAATTCCTTTTTCTTATAATTTGTAATTAAACCTCAAAGCAAAACAAATTTAGAAATTAAATACAAACAAAACAGCAAAAATAATAGCATTTATTTAGTGTCAGACTAGATTTTTTCATTTTACCGAAACCAAGGTGCCAAAGTTAAATTTACTAAAAATGTATTACTGAGTTCCATGTTTTGTTTTGCACTTAATTCTGACTCTAAATGTAATAAGCAATCATTCATATCAGAGTCACTGTCATCATGATCAGTTTAGGTACTTTTCTTTTTAGCAATGGTATTTTACCCAGGCATCTATCGAAGGACACTACAGGTGTTTCCATGTCTTGGACACCATGAATAATTCTGCAGTGAACTTAGGGGTATATATATCGCTACAAGTGTTTTCAAATTTGGGGGGTAGATACCCAGAGGAGGGATTGTTGAGTCATATGGTAACTCTATTCTTGATTTTTTGAGGAACCTTCATATTGTTTCTATAGTGGCTGCACTAATTTACATTCCCACCAGCAGTGTATGAGGGTTCCTTTTCCCCTCCCAACTTCTCCAACACTTGTAATTACTTATCTTGTTGATAGTAGCCATTCTGACAGGTATGAGGTGATATCTCATTGTGGTTTTGATTTGTATATCCTTAATAGCTAGTGATGTTGATCTTTTCATATATCTGTTAGCCATTTGTATGTCTTCTTGGAGAAGTGTCTGTTCAGGTCCTCTGGGGCATGGAGATGTAGAGAAGGATATATGAAGTCAAATATATGGTGAACGAAGGAGACTTGACTTTGGGTGGTGAACGCACAATGCAATATACAGCTGATGTTTTATAGAACTGTACACTTGAAACCTATGTAACTTTATTAACTGCCACCCCAATAAATTTAATAAAATTTTTAAAATGGTATTATAACCACTAAATAACTATTTCGATGGCTCTATCAACTTAATAGTGTGTCAAAGAATTCATTAATATCAAAATATAATGAAAAGTTCTTTTACTATGTATTTACTGATAGCCTAATTGGTACATATGATGGGAATTGTGCATTTTGTTACAGCACTGCTTTTTTATTATACTTAACACTATGTGCTACACAATAAACAAATTTCCTCATCGCTTTTTCTCATTTGAAAATTCATCACTTAAAAATCTGTCATCTTTTATTATTTGCCCTTGACAATTAAGATAGCATGTCGTTTTTCCCTATGCATCATTCTCCTGATATCAAGTCTAAGTCTCATTTTATTAAATAACTTAAGAAACCAGAGCCTTAGTCTATGAAACATGTTTTCAATTTAGAATTATTGCAGCAAAAGAGAACTTTATCTTATTAACTGGTAAAAGAAAAATATGAATATAGCTTTGTGCCTGAGACCATTGTTGTCATTTTGACATTAGAAATATAAATGCAACAACAGGGTTACAAGGCAATAATCGATCGTAGGATTGTCCTTTACATGCTCAAAAAACTTTTTTTTTTTTTTAAGTTATATTTGTAGATCTCTCAGATGTCTAAGAATTTATTCACTTTTAAAATACAGTCTGGTTTGGGCAACTTTGGCCACTTTGCTAGTCTGCAGCTATGATGTCATTATATCTATTTCTAGACTAAGAATTAACCTATATAAAATGCGATCTTCTTTGCATTTTTTAAAATTTGTATTTCAATTACAGTTGATATACAATATTACATTAGTTTCAGGTATACAACATAATGATTAGAAATTTATATATCTTACAAAGTGATCCCCCCAATAAGTCTAGTACCCATCTGACACCACACATAGTTATTACAATACTATTGACTATTTTCCCCATGCTGTACTTCACATGCCTGTGATTATTTTTCTTACTACCAATTTATACTTCTTAATCCATTTACCTTTTTATCCCGTTCCCCCAACCCTCTCCCATCGGGTAACCATCAATTTGTACTCTGTACCCATGAACGTGTTTCTGTTTATTTTGGTTTTTAGGTTCCACATATAAGTGAAATCATATGGTATTTGTCTTTCTCTGTCTGACTTATTTCACTTAGCATACTACTTTCTAGGTCCATCCAAGTTGTAGCAGATGGTAAGATTTCTTTTTTAAGGCTGAGTAATATTCCATTGTATATATATGTACCACTTCTTTATCCATTTGTCTATTGATAGACAGGTTGTTTCCATATCATGGTTATTTTAATGCTTCAATGAACACAGGGGTGCATCTATCTTCTCAAATTAGTGTTTTGGATTTCTATGGATATATATCTAGAGGTGGAATTGCTGGATCATATGGTAGTTCTATTTTTAATCTTTTCAGGAACCTCCACAGTTCTCCATAGTGGTTGCACCAATTTATAATTCCAGCAGTAGTGCACTAGAGTTCCCTTTTCTCCACATCCCCACCAACACTTGTTTGTTGATTGATTGATAATAGCTATTGTGACAGGTGTGAGGTGATATCTACATTGGCTTTCTCAGGGAAATCTTTCCTTAACCCCAGCAGGCAATTAGGCTATTTTTTGTGCTCTCATCATTCTGAACATGCTTCCCTCATTGCATGTATCAGACTGTGTTTTATTGTTCCCATTTGTGTCTTCCTACATGCACAGGGTTTGGCATGATTTCTTAAAATTCAAATTGTCAAACCCTAATTTCTAGAGAGAAGAATGCTCTTTCCTAACACCTGGGTACAATTATTAAGGCCAGACTAGTGTCAGAGCATGTTTTTCTTTACAGTGAGTAAGAGAAGCACACAGCCTGAGGACTAGATTCTGTAAAGCTGTGCAGGAAATGCACATGCTCTCCCTTAAGATAGCTAAGGGCTAACTAAATTCTGTGCTGACTTAATTGTTAAAACAACCCCTGTTTTGAGATTTTATATTTTAGGTTCCCCCAGAAGTAGATCTAAAGGTAGATATTAGAATCTAAGTGAGAGGTGATTCAGGGAAATATCAATAAAAATGTGAGACAGGGAAAGA
>NW_006433716.1:2825821-2878517 GCF_000325575.1 Pteropus alecto | reverse complement strand
AATAAGGTGTTCATTATCAATAGGGTACTTGGATGGGCAACTGGAGCTTAACCCCACTGAGGAGTTCTGGGAAGCAGCAGAGGACACGAGTTTCACACTCATCCCACCTGAGGAAGGAGGTACTGGTGTTTTCATACACTAACCCCTTCATGGGATGCTGGGGGTGGAAAAAGGGCCATAGTTTCCCAGCACTCTCAGCCTGACGAGCCTGCAGTAGGGCTGGGGAGCAGGCTCCCACATTCAGAGAAAGAGCTGTGGAAAAGAGAAGCAGGTGCTGATGCCAGAAGTTATGCCCAGTGTGACTGAAATGGCAAAGGCCTAAAGAATGTGGGAAGGGCAGCAGTTGCAGCTGCTGCTACAAGGAGAAAAGTTTAAAAGGAGGCAAGTGCCAGCACTTCGAGGTAGATGACAGTGAACTAGAAAACATAGGCTTTGAGTGTCCCACATTTAGATACAGACATTTGTTGCTGGTTTCAACAATAACCAGAAAAAAAGTTACTTATATCCTCTGAGTGCCTGGAATGCTTAAGTGTGGGACAAACTGGATTGCTCTGCTTAACAAAGGGGAGTGGAAGTACCCTAAGAAAATCAAGGAAGGTGACGGAAGCCTAGGTTTCTGTGAAGGCTGAGGATGAGAAAAAATTACTACCACTCCCATTTTGCTCTCCGCCCCAAGCAGAGTAGTTGTAAAGATGGGAGAAAAGAAATATATAATAGGGGATAGTTATACAGGTTTTTTTAATGTGGCATGAGTATAAGTACATGTAATAAACTCCTTCTCTCTCTATTCTTCAAAATCTTTAGTAAAAACTTATTTACCACTACTTCGGTATGAGTTGATTTTAAGGACATCTAGAATGTTTCCACATTCCACATCTCTCAGAGGCAGAGACTGACAAGAGGATAGTTGACATCTAGATTATGTCATTGTTCATAGCACTTTCTTATATAACAAAGTTCTAAAGCAAGTGACCTACAGGCTAATTCTGTCTCAGATGTAGATTATACTCCACTTATATTTTTTCTTTAAATTGGTACCAAAATTTTTCATTTGAGAGATTTCATATTAAATTTCTAACTTCTCCTAAAAAACAAACCAGAAATTGTTATACACTGGGATAATCACATAGCAACAATCAGCCAAATAGTACACATTGTTTAGATTGTCACAATCCCCACTTTTTATTGTTCTCCCAATGTTACATTTGTGCTGATTTTTCCTTTCCTAGCAAAAATGTGTCTGTCAAAAATGGAAAACTATCTGGAGTACTGCGTGAATGAAGTACTGCGTGAATGATTTCTAGGGGAAATAAGGGAAATGCATGCTTCTCTGTGGAAATAGGATACAATCCTATGTTTAAAACAAAAAGTATGTCAAACATTCAGTTTTAGAGTTCTTGGGGGTGTCTTTGTGCTCAGAAAAGATTAGTGTGATGGTATTTTGGTTTTCAATATTAATATTTGATTTATTCAAGTTACAAATTTAAAAGCCTAGTTTTTCCATAAGCTTCTCACTTCAGCTTACACATTTAATTCTATTTATAATCTAGAAAATTTTAGCAATTGCTTTTAAGGGAAGTTAGAGGAATATTTAGCTCCATTTATAAACAGTTAATTAAAGCTCTTCAAACATTTCAAAATTCATTTATTAATTTAATGTATTTGATTTCCTTT
Source organism: Pteropus alecto (assembly GCF_000325575.1). Classification (NCBI taxonomy): domain Eukaryota; kingdom Metazoa; phylum Chordata; class Mammalia; order Chiroptera; family Pteropodidae; genus Pteropus; species Pteropus alecto. Next base: position 2,876,843 of record NW_006433716.1, on the reverse strand, counting down.
CAATACTTCAATTGTCTGACTTAAAACCTTCCTGGGTAATTAAATAAATCTCTTAAATAAATTAAATTTACAAATATAGTGAATCAAGTTCTCTTAAATATTCCAACACCGTAGATCAATTTAGCAATATTTCAACCTAGAACCACAGGGCTAAATCAATTACTCAATTTATGCATTTTAAATTGGAATTATGAGGCTGATTTGTTACTCTACCAGACCAAATTCTCCTAAACACTACAAAAATTTTAAATACCAAAGGACAACAGGCTCCTTTTTAAACACAAAAGCATTTGTGCTACTTTTGATTCTCTTAAATATTTCTATGTTTAATTTAAAAAGTTATCTGATTAAAAAAAACGATTACTACTTTTCCAGCGAATAAACACCAGTGTTGATGCTGATGGGGACACTCACCAGATTCCTGTTAGCAAAACTGGGGGAACATCCTGAGCCCTATTTCTAGTCAACACGGAGAACTTCTAACTAAAGTAGGTGGTCACATAAGCAGGTTCCTAAGACTTTAGTCACATCATTACTAAATTTCCAATCAGCTTAGTGTTTTTAACCACCACTCAGGTGAAGAGAGGTATAGTGAAAAAATTAAACTATAAGGTTAAAAAAATTTTTTAATTTTTAAAATTTGCAATTACAGTTGACATACAATATTATGTTAGTTTCAAGTATACTCAGAAGTGATAACTTTGATAAATCTAGTACCCATCTGACACAACACAGTTATTACAATATTATTGACTATATTCTCTGTGCTGTACTTTATATCCCTGTGACTGTTTTTATAACTGGCAATTTGTACTTTTTAATCTCTTCACCTTTTTCACCCATTTCCCCAACCCCCCCTCCCATCTGACAACCATCAATTTGTTCTCTGTATCTATGAGTTTGTTCATTTATTTTGGTTTTTAGTTTCCACAAATAAAAATCATATGTTATTTCTATTATTTCACTTAGCATAATACCCTGTAAGTCTATCCACATTGCTGCAAATGGTAAGATTTCATTCTTCTTTATGGCTAATATTTCATTGTGTGTGTATATGTGTGTACACACACACACCACACCTTCTTTATCCATTTACTTATTGGAGGACACATAAGTTGCTTCCATATCTTGGTTGCTGTAAATAATGCTGCAATGAACACAGGTGCATATAGCTTTCCAAATTAGTGTTTTGAATTTCTTCAAATAAATTCCCCGAAGTGGAATTGCTCGATCATAAGGTAGTCCTATTTTTAATTTTTTTGAGGACGCTCTATACTGTTTTCCACAGTGGCTACACCCGTTTGCAGTTCCAAACAGTGCACGAGGGTTCCCTTTTCTCCACATCCTTGCCAACAATTGTTTATTGATGACAGCCATTCTGACAGGTGTGAGGTGATATCTCATTGTGGTTTTAATTTGCATTTTTCTGATGATTACTGATGCTGAGAATCTTTAAACGTGTCTACTGGCCATCTGTATGTCCTCTTTGGAGAAACTCCATCTATTCATGTTCTTTGTCCATTTTTTAATTAAATTTTTTGATATTCATTTGTATAAGTTCCTTATATAGTTTGGATATTAACCCCTTAGCAGGTGTATCATTGGCAAATATCTTCTCCCATTCACTAGATTGTCTTTGTTTTGTTGGTTTCCTTCACTGTGCAAAACTTTTTAGTTTGTTGTAGTCCCATTTGTTTTTTTTCTTTTGTTTCCCTTGACTGAGGAGACATATCCAAAAAAAATACTAAGATGTCAGAGTTTACTGCCTATGTTTTCTTCTATAAGTTTTATGGTTTGGGGTCTTGCATTTATGTTTTTAATACATTGATTTTATCCTTGTAAATGGTATAAGAAAATGGTCTAGTTTCATTTTTTTGCATGTAGCTGTAGTTTTCCCAGCACCATTTATTGAAGAGACTGTCTTTATCTCATTATATATTCTTGCCTCCTTTGTCGTAGATTAATCATATAAGTGCAGGTTTTTTGTTTTTTCTGTGCACTCTATTCTATTCCATTGATCTATGTGTCTGTTTTTATGCCAGTACCATTAATGTTTTGATTACAGTTGCCTTGTAGTATAGTTTGATATCAGGTAGCGTGATACCTCTGTCCTTGTTCTTCTTTCTCAAGATTGCTTTGGCTATTCAGGGTCTTTTCTAGTTCCATATACGTTTTAGGATTAATTATTCTAGTTCTGTGAAAAATGCCAGTGGTATTTTGATAGGGATTGCACTGAATCTACAGATTGCTTTCAATAGCATGGACATTTTAATTATGTTAATTCTTCCTATCCCTGAGCATGGTATATCCTTCCATTTATTTATGTCTTCTTTAATTTCTTTCTTCAATGTCTTACAGTGGTTCAAGTACTGAAGGGGCATTTATACAGTGGAAGGTAATAAACTTATTCTCCATCTTTCCTATAATTTCAAGATATAGTTAAGTTTTCCTTTGATTGTATTTTTGTTTAGTAACTCATCCAAAAAACCAACCAAAGACAAAATAACTTCTCTGGAAGTCACGACCTGCAGTGTTCCTCATTTGTCTGGAATAATTAAAGATATTTTATCAGCAAGAAGAACCACAAGTTGTGTGAATGAATGAAAGGAATTTTAGCATTCTTTCCAAATACATACTGTGACATATATCATAGCAGGTAATTTTCTATGAGCTTCATCACTTGTTGCATCCATGAATACTATACCATAATATTTAAACAAATAATTCTACATCACATCATTGTATTTTAGAGTATATTTTATCCAGTAATGACGACGTGTTGAGTTGAAATTCTGCATTGATAACACAAGTTTAAAGCAAAATTTATGGCTAATTTAGACTCTCTTTGTGTCCTCTATGAGCTAAAAACGAAAAGCAAACTTCTACCATGGTTTTACCTTCTGGAGTACTTTCAGAGGTATGGTGGGTTTTTGAAACCGTTTTATCTATATAGCCCCCAGAGCCAGGGCTCCTTCACTGAACACATTTAAGGCTTGGGTTTAAGCTGCCAGGCTTTTAGAGTAATACAGAAAACAAACAAAGCTCTGATGCATGAGGCCATCAACAAAAGCAACGTGCTTTCTTTAAAGTTTCAATTCAATAAATGTTTGCCTCAAGGAAAAGGTCTTCGCTTTTTGAGACTTTTTCACTCAAAAGCTCTCATTTTAAATGTTTTTTTAAAAAGTACCTTTATTGTTGTTGGTAGAGATGAGAATTGCCAGGTGTCTACAAAATGAAGGTGCTATAGTGAATTGCAAGGCAAGGGGCTTAAACTCTGCAACCGTGGGCAAGTCCTTAAACCACTGTGGCAGAAGGAGGAAGGTAAAATGTAAAATAGGAGTGGAGGTAGTAAATGTCCAAATGTCTTCAGAATTTGGACAGCTACCCTAATGTCTGGCTCCGGAGCATTCATGCCCCCTCTAAAGGCATTTAAATTTAAATTTTTAAAAAGTGCAGTAAAAAGGATGACCATGAGGTAGATTAAACCCAAGGATTCACAGTCTGGGGTGTTTCTGTCCCTTCCTACAGGAACATTCCTGATCAGTGAAGAAGCTGGCAAATCTCCACGCATTTTATTACAGGAAAAGTGGCCTCGAGGTAAGAACAACTCCTGTTAGATTCCTCAGTAGTGGTGTAGCCAACCCTGACAATATTTTGGTAAATGTTTCCATTTTACCCTCACTTCCTTTAGGGCCAACTCCCTTCTTTCAACACTGCATATTTTTCATAGAACACTCCAGTTAGCAATTTGGAAAAAAAAAATGCTTCATGTTAAAGTAAGATATACCATATATTAGAACCTAAAATTAGGATGTACAAACACACAAAATGAAAGTAAAATGACAAGTGAATATATTTCAGAAGATATGTTTTAGTCAGCATGTATAAAATTCAGAAATGATGCTAACTAAGCAATCACTAAAAATGCATTTATTCATCTAGCCATTCATCTGATTATTCATTTATTCAGTCATTATATACTGAACTCTAGTTATGTGCTAGGCACCAAGAATAAAAAGGTGAAAGAAACAGACACTGCCTGGAATCTGGCAGAAACAAGACATTGATCATAAGATAGTGTATTAGAGGATTACAGATAATGTTCTGGGAACCAAAAGAAGGCATACCTAGCTCAGATATGGGAGGTGGGGGACCTCCAAAGGCTTCTTGAATAAAGAATTTTAAAGGATAAGCAGTAGTTAATAGTTTTTTACACATAGCAATAAAACATTTCCAGTACGTAAAAGTTTTTCAAGACTATTATATCCATGTAAGACTCAGATCTGAGCAACCAAATTATCTCTCAAACTCATGGGAAGTTGTCATGATTCTTTCCTAACACAGGCTCTAGTGATTCTTCTGATGGCACAGTGGACATACAGTGCAAACTCTATGGCATCTCAGACAAATGCAGTTAGAAGATAGCAATTAAAATCTGATTTCTCGAAGCAGGTCTGAGATGGTGGTATATGTGGACGCTGAGCTCACCCCCGCCCAAAGAACATTTCCAACATACACCTATATTTAGAGCGATTCCTCCCGAGACAACTGTGAGCCAATTTCAGTTTCTGTACAAGCAAGAGAGTGAGGACCATATCAAGAAGTTTGGGAAACAGAGCTCTCTGAGAGCAGAGGGAACAACTCAGGCTGGGAGGAACCGGTGAGCATCGTTGTTTGATTCCCCTAAACATGGATATCGGGTGGGATCTCTATCCACGTTCTCTGGCTGACCTTCAGGGCGCTAGAGCATGCATACAAGGTCCCTATAGCCTGAGACGGATCCAGCAGATAAAACCGGATGCTACTTTGTATACCCACTGGCTTATGTATGCACACAGGGCTTCCCTGCCTCGACAGAGTGTGGAACTAGCAACACTTTGCGATGCCCACATGCAGAGCTACCCGATATAGCATGAGTGAGGTGCTGCTGTGTGAGCAGGCAAGGCTGCCTTACCCTGAGAAAGGGTGTCACTTGTAGGGCACTGAGACTCAGGCATGCAGAGTGGCCCCACCCCAACTCTGCTCTGAGGGCAGACAATGAAAGCAACAGGGCAGCCAGTATGGTGTGAGCAGGGCACAGCTGAGCACACAAGATGCTCCACTGCCCCCAGAGTGGGTGCAGAATTAGCAAACTATGGCTGTGATGGTAGATGAGGATCCCCGCAGGAAAGGGGATAGAGCTTGTAGGGCGTTGAGATGTAAGCACACAAAGCAGCCTTGCTCACATCCTACTCTGATACTAGACAGTTAAAGCAACAAGGTACGCCAAGAGCAGCCCTCTCTCCACCAGGCTGCACTACTTGGAACTCACTCTTTCAGTTCAGGTGACATACCAGGCACCAACTGTGCCCACCCTGACTACAACAGGCCCACCAAAACTATTCTACACGCAGTCTACACAGAGACCACATTTATAAGACTGGTAGAGATAGCTATTCCATCCAACACATAGGAACAAATACAGAAGTCAAACAAAATGGGGAGGTAGAAGAATATGCCCCAAATGAAGGGACAAGAAAAAAAACTCCAGAGACATACCCTAATGAAATGGAGATAATTTGCCTGATAAAGAATTCAAAGAAATAGTCATAAGGATGCTAAACAAACTACTTGAGAGTAGACTAGAGAAACTCAGGAAATGTAATAAAGAATCAATCGGAGATGAAAATAACTGAAATGAAAATTAGAAGGAACTGACAACTGATTAGTCAATACAGAAGAATGTATCAGAGACCTGGAAGACAGGATAGTGGAAATCACCCAAACAGAACATCAAAATGAGAAAAATTTTTAAAAATGAGGAAAGTATAAGAGATCTCCGGGATAACATCAAGTGCCTTAAGATCTGCATTATACAGATTCCAGAAGGAAAAAGGGCCAGAAAGAATATTTGCAGAAATAATGGCTGAAAACTTTCCTCACCTGGGGAAAGAAACACATCTAGGTCCAAGAAAGCACAGTGAATTCCAAACAGGATAAAGTGAAAGAGACCCACACAAAGACATATTATAATGGCAAAACTTAAGAACAAAGAGGCAACCTTAAAGGCAGCAAGAATGAAACAAGTCACATATAAGGGAAATAACATAAGGCTACCTACTGATTTCTCAGAAGCAACTGTAAAATTTCCTGCCACTCCCTTCTGACTTGTAAGGTGCTGAAAGAAGTCTAAAATCAAGAATTCTATATCAGGCAAGGTTATCGTTGAGAACTGAACGTGAGATAAAATTTCCCAGACAAAAAGCTAAAGGAGTTCACGAACACTAAACCAGCCTTACAAGAAATGTTAAAGTGTCTTCTTTTATGCAGAAAGAAAATATAACCGGAAAAAAAGAAAATACAAGAGAGGAAAAAAATCTCACTGGTAAAGGCAGATATACAATAATCACAGAGAATCAGCCATTTATAAGACTAATATGAAGGCTAAGAGACAACAGTAGCAAAATTATAATAACCAGGGGATACACAAGACAAAATGATATAAAACATCCAAAACAGAGTGGAAGGCAGAGTAAAAATGTACTTTTAGAATGACATAAAACATAAATGCCTATCATAAAACAGACTGCTATAGGTATAGATGGATATATATGAACCTCATAACCATAAACCAAAAACATACAAAAATATAAAAAAATTGAAAAGAATCCAATCAAAACCCTAAAGAAAACCGACAAAAGGGAAGAGATCAAAAGCAGAACAGAGAATAACAAAAACAACCAAAAATTAACAAAATGGCAATAAGCATATACCTATCTATCAATAATTAAACAGACTAAATGCTCCAATCAAAAGTCACAGAGTGGAAGAATGGATAAGAAATATCAAGACCTATCTATATGCTGTTTACAAGAGACTCATTTTATATCAAAAGTGAGGGGATGAAAAAATATTCCATGCAAATTGAAAAGAGAGCTGGGGTAGCAATACTCATCTCAGAGAAAATAGACTTTAAAACAGAGGATGTTACATAATTTTAAAGGGGTCAATCCCAGAAGAGGACATCATAATTGTAAATATCTACGCACCCAACAAAGGAGCACCAAAGTACATAAAGCAAATATTAATGGACATAAGGCAGAAACTAACAGTAATACTGTAAGAGTCAGGGATGTTAATACTCCACTTATCTCAATAGATAGATCATCCAGACAGAAAATTAATAAGAAGATAATGGTCTTAAATGCCATATTAGAACAGTCTGACTTAATATTTATAGAGCATTTCATCCAAAAACTGTAGATTACACATTTTTCTCAAGTGCACATGGAACATTTTCCAGGATAGATCACATACGAGCCACAAACAAGCCTCAATAAATTCAAGAAGATCGAAATTATATCAAGTATATTTTCTGACCACAGTGGCATGAAACTAGAAATCAGCTACAAGAAGAAAACTGGAAAAAACACAAATATGTGGATACTAAACAACATGCTTCCAAATAACCAATGGATCAAAGAGCAAATCAAACAGGAAATCAAAAACTTAAGAAACGGAATCTGAACAGACTAATTACTCGCAATGAAAATAAAAGCAGTATTCAAAAAACTCCCAGCAAACAAAAGCCCAGGACCAGATGTTTTCACAGGCAAATTCTACCACACATTTAAAGCAAAATTAGTAGCTACCCTTCTCAAACTATTCCAAAAACTACAAGGAGGGAAGTTTCCCAAGATTATTCTATGAGGCCAGCATTGCCCTGATAACAAAATCGGACAAAGACACCACGGGAAAAGAAAATTATGCTAAACATCCCTGATGCCAAAATTCTCAACAAAATACTAACAAACCTAATTCAACAAGACATTAAAAAGATTATATACCATGACCAAGTCAGATTTATACCAGGGACAGAGTGTGGTTCAACTAATTAGAAAAGATATAGGCACCCTTATGTTCACTGAGGCACTATTTATAAGAATCAAGATATGGAAGCAACCTAGGCATCCATCAATAGATGAATGGATAAAGAAGATGTGAGCTATATATATATATACACACACAGACACACACACAAATACATACAATGGAATATTAGCAATAAAAAAATGAAATCTTGCCATTTGCAAAAACATAGATGGACGTAGAGGGTATTATGCTAAATGAAATAAGTCAGAGAAGGAGAAGTACCATATTTCACTTACATGTGGAATCTTAAGAAATAAAACAAATAAACAAACCAAACCAAAACAAAACAAAAATGAACTCACAGAAACAGAGACCAAAGAGATGCTTGCCAGAGGGGAGGAGGATGTGGGTTGTGGGATGGTTGAAAAAGGTGAAGGGGCGTATAGTCACTAATATTGTGGTAAGTTTGTACAGTGACAGGTGTTATTAGAATTAGTGGGGTGATCACATTGCAAGGTATAAAACTGCCAAACTATATTATACACCTGAAACTAAAACAACTAATAAAATATACTAAATATAAATATATATTAAAATATACTAAAAAATATATATAACCGATACTCTTGTGTGGCATGCACATACACAATCACACAAATATCTTTATAAAGGAATATTCATGTCCCTTTCAACCAGTGAGCTACATTAAAAAATAAGGGGAATTATCTCATAGAAATAGTTGCAAATACTCTTAACAAGGAAGATTAATTCTTGGGACTCTGCATATTCTAAGTGTGCCAGAGCAGACAAACTTTTGTTTTCCTACTAAAGTCACTTCCGTTTTCAGTACTAACTGGAACATACTTCCTGCCAGGGTTTAGCATTTCCAGATCTTTCGTAGGTACTGGTTTAATAGTGCTGACATTAGGTTTCTAACCACAGGGTCACATAAAAGACTAGTACAAAAGGAGAAGTGTTGAAAACCAAAAAGGGTGGGAGGGCAGAAAGAGGATTGTCAATGTGCTTAGCCCACTGCATAGACATGATAGCTGGGGCACGAGCCTGTCTCCAGATCGGCAATTTAGGCCTTTCCCAAAGTCTTCGATCAGTATGTCCACCCTAATGGAACTTAGGCATTTCTACAGAGAGTACAGACCCACAGCACAGAGAAGAGAGCAAAGCCATGGGGTGATGAACAACTAAGAGTGGATTTTCTAAGCCTGCCTTGAATCAGTTACTGCTCAAGTTATGTAAGAACCAGACAAGCAATTGAGGGAAGCAAGTGTGGGCACTACAAGAGAGGGGTGAGGACCGTGACAAGCGGAAGAATTCAGGCCCTTCTCAAAGGGTGGCCACTACTCAAATTTAGCTTAATGTTGTGTCGTAATAGCATGTAGGTCTAGTGTGGCCAAATCTCTGATATTTCAAGAGAAATGGAATTATAAGCTTTAATGTGAAATGCCCCAATTTTGAAATGTTGGCCACACATGCAAAACCCATCCAGGTCAAAGAAAATAGATAGACCTGAGGCCAGATGCAGTTGAAACACCAATGGTTTGTATCATTATATCAAAGTTGAAAGCAAGAGTTTGGAGATCCTATCAGCTGCAGAAAGCATGACAAAGTAGAGACTCTGCTGGCACTTAGGCATCTGAACTATGCTACGCTAACCCAGAAGCATGCCAGTTGGCTTTGGATGTATATGCCTTTTCTGTTTTCTCTTCTATTCACAAAGCAAACGTAATAATAGGTTCAAGATTTTCAAGGAAGAGAAATAAAAAGGAATCTAGTTTTGATAACCTTAGTTTTCTTTTAAAGGTTTTCAGGGGCATGTGGCACTATCAAATCATTTGCATTGAATTTCTACTGTCTTATTTATTGAAATAAATTTGCTGGTTCAGTTTTCTCTGATTCTTGAGATGACTTACTTTCACAGATGTTAGGACTGAATGACTTGAGTCTCCTAGTTAGTTTTATAAGCAAAAAAGAAAGGTTTTTAACCCGGCTTTCCTCAGCATTTCAGGGACTATAAGAACAATTTCAATACCCAAGGACATCTCAGCTGAATTTCATGGTGATCAAAGGAGTTCAGGGCTAGAAATCATATTATAAACCTTATAAGTGCTTCACAGCCATTGGGCTTGTTTCTGTGAAGTGGGCAGTCAACTGGCAAGAAGTCAAAAGCACTGTGCCCTGCACAGGCAGGGATGGCGGCCTTCCATTCTTAGACTCCAGCGATGCAGAGCACAGGCCTGAGCAACCTAAAGTAGTAGAGTCGAGTGGATTCAGTAAACATTTAATGCCTACTGCAAGTCAGGTATTATTCTAGGTGCTGGGGATCAGCAGCAAATTAAAATTTCTGCCACCGTTAAAAAATTCTAAACAAATACACAAACAAATAAATGTATATTATAATGTCAGAGACAGTACCGAGTCCCACATGAGAAAAAGAGGAAAAGAACAAATGAGTCATGATAGGGTGAAAGGCTGTTACAGAAAGTTTCCTCTGCGTTAACAGCATTTGCAGGGTACCGGAAAGAGCAAGCAGCACTGTCACACTCCTGCATTCATAGCTCCCTTCACTCTGCAGCAGAAAAGCGCAATTTGAAGCCCAGCCAAACTAGTTAAAACTCATATTCTTAAGCAAACATAAGACTCCCCAGGCCTCAGTTTCCTCATCTGTAAAATGGGGATAGTATTGGCCACATACCTCAAAGGATTAAATGTGGACGACACACGATGATGATGTACTGGGCTGTGTAGAGGGCTCGGAACAGAGTCGACACCTTGTCAGCCCTGATTTTATCGTCGTTGTACCTAGCACAGCGTCCACCTCCAAGCAGTTCCTCAGTTGATATCAGTTCCTTTTCCCTTTTCATCTTCCTTAGAATGATGGCACAGAGCGGGCGTGAACATGCATGTCATATTCCAAAGCAGGAAGGACTTCTTTCGTAGGAGTGTGTTATACTGGACACATGCTGGGGCCGAGAGGAGTTGGAGTGCTTTTGGAAACAAAGTAAGCAGAGTTCCAGTTTAGCTCTTGTCTCCCTTTCAACACATATAGGTAAAATATACACATTAATGAAGAATTAGAAAGCAACTTTTGAAGGCACTTGTTGACTGTATTATTTCTTACAGAGAATTTGTGGTCAAATGAAAACTTTCTATTTCTATAAATAAAACTAAGAAAAAATTGACAGTTGTGTTTAACAGAGTCCTTTGAAATGGTATTGCTATAATAGGATTTGACCTAGATTTATATAGGTTGATGACTGCCAAAAAGTTGAATGATACAATTTTCCAATGCAAAAATAACTTCTGTGAAATGAACAAAATGCTCAAAACATATATTTGATGAATAAATTCTAACACGGGTTGAATACTGAATGCCAGATTTTTTCAAAGGTTGTTGAAAATGGGTCCCTTTAGCAATGCAGGTGAAAGAACAGTAGAGAAACTGATTTCAAATTAAATTTGCAAACCTAATCTCACAGCTGCTTACCTACATTTGGCCAAATACGAATTTAATAAATTTTTCCCACTCACCATTAGACTGTGTTAGTCTCTTGAAAAACTGCCTCTAGGAAGTCTGTTTGAGAAATAATAAACAACCATTAATTTACAAAGAACAATTAATTTGTAGATGTGCTATACAGCATTATAGCCAGCATATTAGTAAATGTATTGCAAATCTTTCAAATTAAACATATTAAATCAGAAGCTGCATAAATCACAATGTATTACAAAAATTAATGGTAATTCTAGACCTAACATATCTGTAGAGAAAACACGCTAATTAATTTCCATGGATTGTCACAGACAGAAGGAAAACAAGATTGTATATCTTACCTGAAACCATGAATCTGCATTGCCATCATCGGTTTCCACCCTTCCATACAGAAATTACAGGTCAAATTATTATGCCTAGCAATAAATATATTTCGAAAACCCTTTGTTGAGTTGCATTCAAACTTTTCACAACATCCAATATAACTTCATGTAAATCTAATCCTTTTTGACCACTATCTTTAACAATGCAACATTCCTTAACTTGACGCTTCATGTCCCTTACCTTATTCTCCTGTTTAATTCACAGCACTTGTCTTACTTATTCTATACATATGTGAATATATGCATACATTATGCATGTTTGTGGCCTTCTTCCTCTCAAAAGACTATAAATCCACAAGGGTAGGAATCTTTCATTTGTTCAATGATATGACTCCAGTATTTAGAATGGTGCCTGGCACATAGTAAGCTTTCAATAAATTGTGTTGTCTGGATGAATTTAAATGCATTGTGAATGCACATTATTTAAAGCGACGCGATGTTAGATTTTTTTTTTTGGTAATATAAATTCTTCCATGTGAAACTGTACATTCATTTTTTAATTGAGCCTATAATTTTTTTCACTGCCAGGTGCTCTTAAAGCAAGTTTATTTATCAAGAAGAAAAAAAATAAAAGGTCACTAAACTACCACATGAGTGCAGGAAAAAAAGGATCATGGCAATGAAACTCATATCCTCATAACCAGTGATTCCATATTTAGCAGCACTAAGGCAACAACTTAAAAATGCCAACATACCAAAATACTTGCAGCCATACAAACATGGCCTGGCCCAAAAATCAAAAACATGCCATTGAGACATTGATGTAACAAGCAGGCTTCCTGCTGGAGACCACCCCTTATGTCAGTTATTCTGTAGCCATAGTCACAATTTCATCTCTATTTATGTTCACCTTATTTTTCTCTTTAAAGGCAAAATGCAAAGCACTTAAGCTAAATACTCTAAACTATAAATATAATTCCAAGATACAAAGTTCTGCAAATGGCTAGTCAAACACCTTTTCTCATTTTCAGTCAATCCTCAAAACATCTATTTTTTTCAGTTTTCCTATAAAGAAATGTGTATGCTAAAAATGACCCTCTAATCTGAGCTCTGTCATTTACCAGTCATATGTCCTCAGGCATATCATTATATTCTTGGAGCCTCGGTTTCCTCATTTGTTAAACAGGGTCAGTGCCATGCAGAACTGCCAAGGTTTGGAGGTGCTGTATGAAGTCTTGAGCATGGTTTCTGGCATGTAGTACTGTGGCATTGTTCTGACTAGATGCAAAAAGGGACTCCCCAGGGTGACTACACAAGCAGCAGAGGCAGCAGCATCGAAATGGAAAACCCTTAACTGAGAGCATATTCGTGTGCCAGTCTTGCCCTAAGCACTTTGTAAGCATCATCTCATTTGGTCCTGACCACAACCCATTTTTTTTTTTTTTCAGATGAAGAAATTCAGATTTAAAGGGATTAAATAAACTGTAACAATTAGGAAATGGCAGAGCCGAGGTTCCAGGATAAGTTTGCTGTCTCAATGGTACTAGTCCAGCATCGTAGTCAGAGGATCTCTGGGCTGTTGCTTCTCAGTCAGGCCTACTGAATCGTAGTTATCAATCAGGAACCTTAGCTTTTGCTCTTGTACCACTCCTCTCTCTGTCACTGTAATTACTAAATCTTCCATCTTGTATCAGTCAGGATCCTGGGAGGAAAATGAAACCACGCCAAATATCCTACCAGAGAGAATTTGATATAAGTAATTAAATAAATGTTATGGAACTGAAAAAAAAGTGAACAGGGAACACGGAAGTAACGCAGAAATAAGAACCAAAGGAAGCAACCACCACCCCTAGGGAAGAATGGGGAGAGATAAGGTAATTGGGATCTAGAAGGTTGGGACAGGGCTTCTATGGAACTGGATGCAGACTTCTGAGGAGCGTGTGCTGTCCAGCTGTTACTGGGTGTGCCAAAACAAACTAGAGGTTGAAACTAATGACCCCTGCCAGGGTAAAAGCAGGAACAGCAAACAAACAGGAAAGAGCAACCTTTCTCTCTTCTTTTAACCTCCATCTTGTACCTCTATGAGCAGAATCTAACTGGGAGCCAGTTTCGAGGGCTCCCGGTCCAAACACCAAGTCAAGTATAGATGGTGGGTTTCGAGTCTGTGACAGAGCTTAGGCACTAAGTAGCACACATCCCATCAGGGTGCCCTGATAAATAGAACAGACAGAGAAAGCTGCAGGAGCTCACCACTGATAATCTCATCCCCTCACCTGATTGAAGTGTGACCCACAATAATACCAATTGAAAAGGCTCCCCATTTGATCTGGCCGCCATTGAATGACTTCATGAATGGAAGAAAATCAGTCTGCGTTGAAACCCAAAATGTGTAAATATTGTACCAAAAACTTTATTGCACGCATCCTAACATTTACTCTTTTAAGAACAGTCCTTAAAAATCACCAAGCTATTGCAAAACTGCACTATAAAAACCACAGGGCTCATAGGAAAAAAACACTCAAACTTTTGTCAGTGACATAGTGGAACCGAATAAAAACCATAGCACATTTTTATACATATTAAATGATTAAGAAGTACAAAAATACTACAACGAATATGTATGAAACTTGACCTTGAAAAAGACCCAGTCTTGGCTTGTGGAAGTGGGCATCAGATGGGCTACAGTTTGTGAGTTATTATGAAGTGGTGGAAGGAGGGTTATCTGAACTTGGAGAGACAGTTGTAATACTAGACGTGGGTAGGTGTGGCTCACGACCCAAGTGGAGAAATGAGGCGGCTGGTAGATTTCTAACGTGTGGGTCTGAGTTTCGTGTATTCCTAGGCGCTGGGTACGGTTTTTTCATTCATCTAATGTTTCGTGCAGACAAAATCTCACATAAATACAAAATCTATGTTATGATAAATTGTTCCCTAATATATTGATCATATGAGAAAAATTAATGGTTTCAAAATAATTACAGCAGATTTTATCATATCCTGTGGGCCACGTAGTATTATCACTTTTATAGATGAGAAAACTGACTCAGAATGATTAAACATCTCGTGCAAAGCTCTCTTTAAAAAAAGAAAAAAAGAAAAAGAAGGGCACACTACCTTTCTTGGGCCAGTATTATATTTTCTCATCTAAGGTCCATCACTTGACAGTATGAGGTCAAAGCAGTAGAACCTGAAGGCAGCTTTCAGCACTGTTCTGACAATGACTTTTTCCAGGTGGGTGTAAGGGCCCCAGGATGGAATGGCTAGTGATCTCGATCTTCTTTAGGTCAAGGTTTAAAAGCAGAGCTGCTGAGCAAAGGAATTCATGTCTCTCCTACTTTCTCATAAATGCACTTCTAGACCCAAGTAACAGTGATCCTTAAAAAATGTCTGATAATAGTTGAAACCAATGGAAATAAATGTCCCAACTGCTGAGGTCCAGAAATAAAGCATGACACGAATTTCTAAGTTTGTTCCTCCTACTCTGCCACACTGACCTTTCTAAAATGCAGAAATCAATAGTCATTCTCGAGCTTAATAGCCATTGGTGGTTCCCCAATGCTCAAATTGTCCAGTCCGAACTCCTTAGCGTGGAGGACAGGGTCTTCCTAGACTTGGTACTTGCTTACATACTTAGCTTCATCTTCAGCTAAACTCTCACCTAAAATCCATGTTCAAGCTTTTTCACAAACACCAGCTCACTTTGGAGCTATATAAATTTGTCTACACCTACCCCTCTGCTAAATGCCCTTGTGCTCTATACCTGACTTCTGAACAACATGCCACCATTGCTCACAAGCTCCTCATATCTTCAGGCAGAACGAGCCACTCCTTTTTGCTGGGCCCCCACTGTGCCCTTTATTAACTCTTATTATAGCTCTTTGCTTGGCATATTTGTTTGGCGTTTGACTTTTTTTTTTAACCTTGAACTATTTGAGGTTATTGGTCCTGTGAGAAAAACCTCTGCATTCCCTAGAACTTAGCCCACTGCCTGGCAACTAAATGTGTCATAAATGTTTACAAATTTAATGAATAAGAAGCTATAATGTTATGACAGAAGAGTACAGTAAAAGAGATCAACCTGTACCTTTTTCTTCCCTCCATGTAAAATCTGAAAAACACCCTCAGCTCCACTAAATATGTTTCTGTGTAGAGTAAAACCTACTGAACTGATAAAGACAGGTTATGGCTGAAGGTTTGTGTGCCTCCAACATTCTTGTGTTGAAGCACTAACCTCTCTGGAGATGGGGCCTTTGGGAGATGACTTGATTTAGATGAGGTTGTGAGGGTGGGTCCTCATGACGGGATTAGTGCTCCTATAAGGGAGGACAGAGAGCGCCCCTTTTTCCATGCATCTGCCCTGAGGAACAGCCACTGAGTGCATATGGAGAAGGTGGCTGCCTACAAACTACGAAGTGGGTTCTCACTGAGAACAAAGTCCGCTGGCACCTTGATCTTAGACTTCTACCCTTCAGAACTATAAGAAATAAATATCTGTTGTTTAAGCCAACCAGTCTATGGTATTTTGTTACCGCAGTCCAAGCAGACTGAGATAGCAGGTGATTACTAGATGTTGTATGATTTTGCCAAGGTGAAGATAGCTTGGGTATACCATCTTACATCAAGGTGTAAGATTCTTGAGAGGAGGAAACTCACAGATGCTTCACACTAAAGGTATATTGAATTAAACATAGATAGTACCAAAGAAGGGAAATTAGGCCATAGGAAATCCTCACCAGGCTGAAACATTAAGTGAGGTATCTGTATAAGAAGCTATGGAAGAATATAATTCTAACTGCTGTGGGTAATCAATACACCTTTACAGACTCTGAGGACTGTTAGAAAAATCCTTCCCTGTCATGAGGTTGACAAACGTTTAAAAAAAAAAGCAGCCAGTCATTCACTTCCATGGTGAGGACAGCTTAAATCAAAACACCATAAAAAGTTTGCAGACACCAGATCTAGGATATTATAACAAACGTGTATCACTCAGTGCCTTACCTGGAGTTTTTCTGGATCTGTGTTCTTTAAGAAATCTTTTGTATTCAGGATGGCTCATTCTCCTAGGGAAGCAGTGGGGCAAATCATAAATTATGTGATGTTATAGCCAGTCCAAAGGTATACTAGGCCTGAGCTTAAAACACATATTCTAAAAAACGTATCCCTGCAAAATAACCCCTAGATTTTTCCATTTTGGTACGGAATTTCTTATCATGAAGGAAAGATAAGTCCTGAGAATCAATTTCTGACAGCTCAATACCTAAGATGGATTCAGGTGAAATTAGAGGCAGGTAACATGTGTCCATATTTAGGGAAGATGGCCACACTGAAGCTGCAGGTCTGCTTGTCCAAGTGTGTAAGGAGGATTTTCATGGTATGGTTCTCAATTGTCTCAAACTCTCTATGCCCAAAAGACCCTTGATTAGTCTGTTTCCCACAAATGTGCAGGCCCACCCCAAAGTCCCATTTCCTACAATGGTGTGATCACTGGCCTAGTTAGATTCACTAGTTAAAATCCTCAAATCGGTCTTCACTCTTCGTATTTATTTCCTCTCAGCAAAATCTCATCTCTTCTTCCTTTAAATTATTAGGGACAAAAACATCTAAACCCTCTCTGGACCAGGCTATGGAACCACAGCACAGGGTAGCGAGTTGCCTGGCCGTTCTCCCTTTCTGTGGTGTAGTCGTGCTGGGAAGGGGCTGCCGGGCTGGAGGTGCTCAGCCCCACAACCTGCACTAAGGTGTGACCACGTGACTTAGCTCTAGACCACAGAATGTGAGAAGTGATGTGCACCACAGCCAGGCCAGGCCAGGCTCATGGAAAACTTCCTCACAATGCTCCTTCTGCTTCTCCCTTCTCTACTGGCAGCAATAAAATTTGAAGTCTTAAGGGACAGTGGCACCACAGCATGGAAGAAGCCTGGATTCTCAGTTATCATGGGAAGGAAAGTTACCCTCTTTCCAGCAACATCTCATTTAACTGATACATTAAGAAATATAAATGTTATTGTATTAATCCACTGAAATATTGCTTTTACAGCACAAAAAAAAGACTAGAACCGTGTACAGTTTTAGTTAAAGTCATCTCTGTGTACATGAGGGCTGTGAAATTGCCATTGATTATATGACTCAAACCCCTTATACTATTGCTTTTTGAAACTAATTATAATGATACTATTTGTTGTATTAAAAATATCCACCATTTACTGACCTCTGTATACTGGGCAGGGATCACACTATGTGTTTTACGAATTTTAATCTTATAAACAGCCAATCAGGTAGGTATTGCTAGTCTGCCTCATTTTACGATTGAGAACATATAGAAAAGGTAAAAGGTATAAGCCTAGGCCACACAGCCAGAAAGCAGCGCAGCCACAACTCGAGCCCTATGCTGCCACTCCTCAAAGCTCACGTTTTAACTGTTTGCAACCCTGTCTTCTTTAAAGAAAAAAAAAAAAAAAGATAGGAATGCTGTAGAATGGCTCTTGTTCCAGTTACCCCATGAGACTCTGCATTTCAAAATGTGAGTAAAAATTATTTCCTGCCACACAGAATAAGCAACCTAGTACTTTCATTAGCACCACTGCAGCTGTTTACTTCTAACTTCAGGGTTCCCTGGCCCATCTCGGCAGCTGTGTAATGAAAGGATATTTTCCTACTGCTCATTTTGGCTTTCCCGACACCCCAAAACAGTGTTCCACCCTCCACTCCATAAGAACCTCACTCACCTCATGTGGGCACCTCCAAAGTTACACATGTACCACCTTTTAACTCAATCACCAGTTTGAGAATCCAGATTTCAGACAGATTCCAAAACAGTAGGTTCTCCCTAGAATGTGGGCTAAAAGGGGAAAGCACTAATGTAATCGTTTCGTCATGCTTTGTCTTCCCTCTCTTCAGGAAAATCTAGATCATAGGTCACTTGTATCATTCTTTCGAAAAGTCTTGAGAAATGAATCAGATTCCCAGATAAATCTACCATAATGAGTTGGGTCTTATTTTAAATTAACGAGACTGCCTTGTTTATGACCAATGGCTTTTCGAATTACAGGCTGATGGGACATTTATCAGTCACTGAGTCTTCCTAGACAGAGTAACTTACTCGACCAACTGTGACTGACAAAGCCTTTCCCAGCAGACAACAGGGGAGCCAATTTGTGAAACAGGATAACCAGGGATGGCTGGGATCATCCTCAGAGGGCACTGACCTCCTAACCCACGAGAGATTCCGGACAGGTATTTTATGTGCCAACCTTGGCACAAAATGTAACTTTCTGAGTTAAAATGAAGACAAAGACAAATTAGGCAGTTCCATGAGAGTACTGATTTTTTTTTCTATTGCTATGGTAACACTACTCCATTTTAGGAGATGGAAAAGGAAGAGTGGGCCTTAAACACTAAGCTATAAAATTTGTCAGTGATGTATCAAAAAGGACTTTAAAAAGAACATCCCTTTTAATTATTCCATTGCTAGGAATCTGTCCAAGAGAAATAGCCTGATGAATGTGCAAATGTATACATATAAGAGACTTATGACAGCATCTTATTAAACAGTGAAATTGGTAAAATCTAAATGTCCAACAATTAAATAAAGTATGGTATATTCATATAGAGGAATACCTGAGAACCATTACAATTTAGGATGCAGATGTAAATTTATTGACATGAGTGTATGTTCATTGTGTACCTTTAGTCAGTATGTAAATGACAGAATAGCACGTCTGATTTGACTCCATTAAAAAATTCCCAGAGAAAAATATCTGAAAATATTTATATAAAGATATTATCAGCAGCCGTTATTTCTAGTGAGAGAAATGTGGGGTGACTAGAAATGTTTGGTGTGTGCTTTCAGTATTTCTTGATGATTTTTCATTATTTGTGTAATTAAAAGTAGGGGAAAAACATGACCATGGCTGATTGTTTTATTTACTCAAAAATAATTGCTTCCCCTTCCTAGGGGCCTTTCCTGGTGTCTCTTCCAATGAGAAGAATACAATTCTTGTCCCATTAGACATCAATCTTAAGTGATCTGTTTTGGCTAATAAAGATAAAACGTGAAAGGGACATGTGCAACTTTAGCAAAAATTTTGAAAGCTATCCTGTGCCTTCACCAAGCTATATTTCCCCATGCTCTAGATAAGCTGCTGCTTCTGCGTGGGTCATAAAACAGAGAAGCTGTAGAGCAGATCTGAGCTGACTTGCAACAGTCATAACATGAATGAGAAATAAATCTTGGATTGTCATACTCTACTGGGAATTTGGAGCTGTTTGTTACTATAGCATAAATTCTAAGCTGACTAACGGCATAAACTTTTACCACCACCACCTACCCCCAACACACAAACCCAAATTAAGATTTAAGTCTAAATATAAAAGGTCTCGGTTAACTATCTCTTCTTAGTTCGAGTTTCATGTTTCACAAAAACCATTAACAGTATTTTAAAACTCTTATTTGTGGCAGAGCTTATTGTACCCAGCCTTCCATTTTCCTTCTGCCTCCCCCTAGTTTCTTAAGTCATATTGATTACTTCTCTATCATGACTGTTTCTTTTGGGCCCTACTATTCTCTCTCTTGTCAAGGCCTTGCTCATTTCCTGTCTATGCATGGTGACCATGTTCAATGACACTATTCTTCAATCCTCTTTATGCATTATTGCGAGATCCATCTTCCTTAAACACTGCTTTGCAATTCATCACCACCAGTTCCAGGCTCCCTGACTCTTCAGCCTAGAATTCAAGCCACTGCTTAATTCTTCAAACTCACTACATCCCCTAACATGAACCCTCAGCACCAGCCAAACTAGTTCATTCCTTATTTCTGTGTACACCTCACATATTCCCAGAATCAGGACCTACCCACTCAAGGATAAAGTGATGATGTCAGTAGCCTGGACTCTCAGGAGAAAAGTTATACTGGTGGAGGAATAAAGGAATAATTTCACGAGTGACTCTGATACAGTGAAATACAGGTAGCACGGACTTGAGGTACAGGTGACAAAGTGAATAGGGTGACGAGACATGATGATAATCTCCAAATATGGCCACCAACAATTCCTCCCATCCCTGAACACACAAGACTTATTTCCCTTCTCTTAGAATCTGGGCTACTTCTGTGACTTGCTTTTGACCAATAAAATGTGGCAGAAGTGATGTTCTGTGACTTCTAAGCCCATAGTGACCTGACAGCTTCCGCCTTCTCAGAGCCCAGCTGCTAAGCTGTAAGAAAGTCCAGGAAAGACCACTGAGGGATGAGTCACATGCAAAGAGGCCCTGGAGGATGGATGCCCACCTCGGACTTATCAGCTCCAGCCAAGTTCCCAGATGAATGCAGCCACCCGGGTGGCCCCAGCCAATAGCACGTGGAGCAGAGTAACTGCCCAGTTGAGCCCAATCAACCCAAACACTTGTGGAAAAAAACCAAACTGTAATGTTATGCAGTAGTCTGGTTCACAGCAACAGATAACCAAGATAATATATATTCACCTTACTTGTGCCCTGAATACCACTGAAGCCCCGTAGGGCACAGCAGTTTATAGAACCTGAGAGTCAGTATTCTTGGCACAGTAGCAGCACCAGGGTGCCATCAGGTGACCAACAGGCAGTGAATTTAAACAGTGGGATATGGGGTAGGGATGCACATGAAGTGGGAGAGGAAAAGATGACAGATAGCATATGATAGACTGACCTATAAGAGATATAACTGGATGAAAACCTAGAGGTGGCACAAGATCCCTGCTGAAGCTGTGGGCAGGAGCCAGTGTAACTGGCGTTACTACTTCTGTGGCTCTCCCTGTTCCCATAGGCTAGTAAGACTTGGAAAGAATTGAGTGACATCAATAATGACTAAATCTATTCCTATTCCTCACACCCGCCTTGCTTTGGGTTATCAGGAGAGAACATAAATCCACCATAGGCAGAAGCACAAACCTACCAACAACAGAGCATTTAGGTTCCAGGTGGCAGAGACTGCCAGCTGATCGGCTCAGCAACCTCATTTCTTCTTATTCCTGGGCACACCATCAGACCATATTCCCTAGCCCCACTTAAAGTGTGGCCGTGTGACTGAGCCAACAGAATGGAAATGGAAACGATGAACACCACTTCCCAGCCTGCCCATTAGAAAGCCCCACACTGTGCCTCTTTCTCAACAATCTTGGACGTCACACATGGACAATGGCAGAGCCTGGGTCTCTGACCTACTGCTTGGAGGAGCCGCACCCAAACCAGTGCATTGATTTTGGTGACTAAAAAAGTGACATACTACTAAGATATGGACATTTATATTTTATACCCTGATAATACATGATAGCTGCTGTATGGTAGCACTCGGCGACTGTATCTGAAAATGTTGTTCAGTGCCAAGATATCCAATAAGGAATTTGCAGATGCTTTGGAAAACTAATGGAAATTCTACATTTAGGTTTACAAGCTAATTAAAACATCAAATGTCTCTGCTTCTGCCGAGGATATGTCACCTCAGAGAAGCAGTACTGGCGATCTCACGTCAATCAGGAGCTCTGCACGGCTATTATGGCAAAATAACTATTACTTTAAGATACAGCTTCTTTAGTCAAAAAAATCTTTCATCACACGAAATAACAGAAGCTATAGCTGGTGGTACAAAGACTGGGAACCACTGCTGCCATATACTATATACGCGTAATTGGTTCCCACATTTTTTTCTTTAAGAAAATGGGCATCCAGTGGTGTACTCTAAAAGCGGATTAAAAATTGCTGAGCTGTCCATGAATATTACTAACCCTTCTGAAAGCATCAAGAATCAATCATGGCTTCACCAAAACTGGATGACTTTGGGTACATTACTTAACCTTTCTGAACCTCAACTTCTTCAACTGCAACAGGAGGCTTTTCCCATTTACCTGCGGTGGGTCTTGAGCTTGGGGGTGGAGGTGGGGTCATCGGCATCAGCTGGATGGCTTATTGAGGCAGATTTGCTGCATCCCACCCCTGTTATTTCTGAGTCTGCAGGTCTGGGGTGGAACATGAGAACATGCAGTTCTAACAAGTGCCCAGGTGTATTAGGGTTCTCCAAACAGAATGGGGTGTGTGCGCGCACGTGTATATACATGTATACACGTGCATGTACACACACACACACACACGCCCATATGCACACCACACAGATTTATTTTAAGGGATTGGTCACATGACTGAGGGCCTGGAAAGTCTTAAGTCTGCAAAGAAGGCCGGCAGGCTGGAAATTCCAGTGGGAGTCAGTGTGGGGGTCTTAAATCTGAATGCAGTCTGGAATAGAACCCCTCCTTCATCTGGGGACCTCAATCTTCTCTCTGATGATCTTTGCTTGGATGACATCCGCCCAGGTTGTAGAGGGTACTCTGCTTTGCTCAAAGCTACTGATTTCAATGTCACTCATATCTAAAAAATACCTCCACAGCAATATCTAAACTGATGTCTGACCAAATAACTAGGCACCCTAACCTAGCCAAGTCAACACTAAAATTAACCATCACGCCAGGTGATGCTGAACTCCTGGTGCTCCTCTCAGAGACACTGCCCTGTAAGCACTGTGGTGAAGATAACTGAGAAAACGTTAACTTCATGTGGTTGCAAAGGGTTTTCAATTACAATTACCTCTTCCCTTCCGTCTCATAGGCCTTTTCATTTTCAGTCACCAGGGAAATCAAGTTTTTACTCCCCGAATACTTGAGAATGTGTTTGTGTAAAGAGAATATGTATAAAAATGTGCATTTGCGGTTGCTTTCCTAAATTCAAAGAAGCAGTTTCTGGATTAGTCACTTTGTTATGTGAGCCCTTTCTTGATCCCTAAGTATAAAAATCAAAAGTTTAAATATGGTCCTGAGATCACCGTTCTCATTTGACATGGATACTAAAACAGAGTTAGTGTGGTTTTCCATCCACTCCTAAGATTTCTCGAGCCTTCATAGATCTAAATTTAAAAACTTGAATTTCAAAATTAATGCTGGTATTCTGACCAGGCACTTAATAATTACATGTTACATAAACACGATGAATACTTTTATATGTTGCAAAGTTGTAAAACGATGATATAAATGAAACACTAATTATTCTCTTTTAAGAGAGTTATTTCCTACTAGACAAATTTTTGCTTTTCTGACACATTTTAAAAATCTGCACTTCACAGCAGTTAGGAAATAGCGGAATTTGGTTCTGATTTAATCAGATGAGAACTAATTCAGCTTGAGGCCAAAATGACACTTGGTGGGAGAGGTTGGGAAACTTTCACACTACATTTTTTTTAAACTTACAAATTTCTTTCGCTCTTTCCTTGAACTTTCACTCTGCTTGATACTATTCCTAGATTTTAATTTCTAATTCACTGAAGGGTAGAGAAAACCCATCTAATAATGTATTATAATGTAAAGCATCTTTAATTTAAAAAGGTTTTTATAGTACTTGAATCAAATGAGCCACTTTTTAAAATCGCTGACTTTGGCAAGGATGACAATATTTTTGTCAAGGATGACAATATTTATACAGAGAGACACACATATACATATATATTTTTTGACCAAAGTCTTATCACATCAAAACCATCTAGATATCCCTTATCTAAATTCATCATTACTATATTTCACAAATTATGCTTCACACAGTTTGAAATAGGCATTAGGGAAAAAAAAATCAGCTGGGAGGGGAAACTAGGTTAAACAGGCTCCTTTATTTCTAAAAAGTCTATCTTTTAATAGACTAATATGCACTTTGTTAGAACGCACATGTGCATGTGTGCACACAAAGAATTCACTATTTTCCAAATTTACTTGTGAACTTGTGTTCTCTCCTCAAAGTATCTCTCAGGATTGGAGTTCCACTAAAACATGCAAGAAAACAAAGATGTATTCAGGCAGAACTTACACTAACAATTGATAGCCTTTATGGAAACCCGTGCAAATATCGGGCTCTCTTGTACCTGAATCAAACTTGGTGTCAGTATAGCCAATTCTTCAACTGCAGGAAGAAAGGATGTAGAGTCTAACCAGAACAACAGTGCTGTTTCTTCAGTTTTCCAGCACTCCAGGAAAAGCTATTTCCCTGTAATAATGATGATGGGATTACAAACCAATGTGGACAAATAGAATAACAACTGCTAAATGCGAAGGAGAGAATAATGTAATTTGATAAAAGAAATCAAAATATCAATAGTTGTCATTTCTGAGTGGTTAAATTTCAGTTTTTTTCTTCTTCGTGTTGTTCTGGGTTTTATAAATTTCCTGAAGTTAGCTATACTTTTCTAGTCAGAAAATAAAGAAAAATTTTAAAAGTAGTCTAATGTGTTTGCTTCTCAGGGGTCTTTTTATAATGTAAATATTTATAACGTCATCATTTTCGTCTTCACACCAACAGGATATAGAAAATCTAGATCAAAAATTAAAACTGAAACTTGAAAAATGACCCAAAAGAGCTAAACTTACCTTTGTTTTCTGTCAAGGCATATGAGCTACCCTTTATTAATAAAAGAGAACCTTTATTTTCACAAAAAAATACAAAGCATACCACCAGAAAGTTATATTTCTAACTAAAACTCAGATTAAAAAGAAAAATTCTGCATTATTGTCAGCAAATCACTTCCAGAATGACCAGTTCTGGAATGGCTTACATGCTTGTGGTAGGCTGAGTAATGTGCTCTTCCCCTACCTACCCCCGACCCGACCTCTTCCCAAAATAAAACAAAAATAAAAATAAACATATCCATGTCCCAATGTCGGTGCCTGTAAATGTAAAAAGGATATTTCAGATGCGAATGAGGATCTTGAGGTGGAAGATTGTCCTGGATTATCTGGGTGGGGCCCACAGTACAATCTCCTATGTCCTCGTAAGAGGGAGCAGAGGGAGATGCGACACAGACAGAAGAGGAACAGGCCTGCAGCCACAGAGATGGAGGGTAGAGGGATGCAGCTATAAGTTAAGAAATGCTAGGAGCCACCAGAAGCTGGAAGAGGCAGGTACTGGATTCTCAGAGCTTTTGGGTACAAGTACAATTTTGCTTAGGCCTTGATTTTGGCCCAACAGAACTGATTTCAAACTTCTGGCCTCCAGAACTGTGAGAAAATAAATTTCAGTTGTTTTAAGCTATCAAGTTTGTGGTAATTTGTTACAGCGGCCCAAAAACGAATGCAATGACCCAGTCTAAAACAGGCAAGTACTCTCAATTTAAACAGAGTCACTCTCTGACCAATTCCTGAAGGCAATGCCCACCTTGGGTGACTGTCCCTTGGGACTGATTTAGGGATGGCTAGGACACTGGCTTGCAAGCTCTGGATGCAGCACTTTTGAGTCACACACTTTTAAAGTGAGTTAATTCTAGGAGACATGAAACCAGTCATGTGAAAACTACTTGGGGTAATGTACATTTATTATTAAATATATTATTTCTTGAGATTTTTAGTGTATGTTTAAAATCACCCTCTGGCTAGGAAATTTTTGAAACATGCACCTGACACAATTACATATACACCTATAATCCCAATGTCAAACAAAAAGAGCCATAAATCTGGAAACCAGAGAATAGAAAACAGGTGAGAAAGAAACATTTCACTTACCTTATTGATTAAACTTCAGAAGAATAAAACATATACTGTGGAAAACATCAGCAATTGAAGAAAGAATTGCTGTACTTATAAATCAAATTCATTTCACTTAAGAGCTCCATTACCTCCCAGTAGCGCCAAAATTGAAGAGAGATTACTGCTTTTAAAGGTTTAATTTAAATTTAGGCCCTTCAACAGCAAGTTCAAAGATTTATCACACTGATTGAATTCTAATTCTCTTACTACGCTGAATTCCAGAAAGCCATTTCCTTCAAACATTAGTACCACTGAGACACATACCACACTTACAGGAATCCTTAATCCTCCAAAAAATAATGTAATTTATACAACGTATAATTGAATGAGACAGTGTTGCTGTCACACAGTAATGAAAGCAGTGGTACTATGTATGACAAGTATGATGAGGCGTGGTACATTTTTCCACATAGTCTTCTAGAAAACCTGGCTTTGAAAAATAAAATATTGATAGCTTAATACATCCTAAATATAGAAAGAATGATATATAACTACTAGAACACAGAGATTACAACCTAAACAACTCACTTTTCTTTAAGAGGGGGTTAATCACCCGTCCTACTACTTACTCCACACCACACTCTATGGAAAAGTGGCTGATTATCTCAATGGAAAGTAACAGAAATTCAAATCTGAATGTGGATCGATTCTATCAAACCATTATGGCAGAAGCTTGCTAGCTATTCATAAACTATGTCCATCTTCCTCATGTAAGTCTAGCTAGACTAGATTTCCCAGCCTCTCTGGTAGTTCAGGTTGAACTAGGGCTGAGATATGGCCAAATGCCTGTCCACTGCCATCATGGGTCACAAGCATGCTCCTGGGAAGGGCCTGTCCCATACAGCCCTACCGCCGCAGCATCCCCACATGGCTAAAGTTGACAAATGACAACATGAAGGAGCAGCTCCACAAACTGGGCAAGAAGGGGCTGACTCCCTCGCAAATTGGTGTGATCCTGAGAGACTTACATGGTGTTGTGCAAGTACATTTTGTGACAGGCAATAAAAATCTTGTGAATTCTTAAGTCCAAAGGACTTGTTCCTGATCTTTCTGAGGATCTCTACCATTTAATTAAGAAAGCTGTTGCTGTTCGAAAACATCTTGAGAGGAATAGAAAGGATAAGAGTACTAAATTCCATCTGATTTTGATCGAGAGCCTTATTCATCGGTTGGCTCGATATTACAAGACCAAACAAGTCCTCCCTCCCCCCCGCATTGGAAATACAAGTCATTTGCAGCCTCTGCCCTGGTTGCATAAATTTGTCTATGTACTCAAGCAATAAAGCTATTGTTTAACTAGAAAAAAAATTCACGTACAGTGATATGCATTGCTTCCAGGCCAGGCCCGTAAACCCCCCAAGTTGATGAGCCTCCTCCTCACTCCTCATCCTCCGCACCAGACTCTAGAGCCATGGGTTAAAGGAGGCTGGCAGAGCCACAAAATTGAAGGGTCTAGAGGAATAAACTAACGCCATTTATTTCTTGAAGCAGCTAACATTAGCTTAACTAATATAGTGGTTTTGCTTGATTTGTTAACTTACATGTTGATTCAGTTAAAATAAGAATATACTAGCTATTCCACGCATGCCATAAAATAAGGGAACGAAGGATTCAACCCAGAAAACTCACCAGTCAAGGAAACAACACACGTAGACAAAGATCCAATGATGCATGTTCCTAAGTCCTATGAATGAAATACATGTAGAGTTCTGGAACGCTCGGTGGAAATTAAAGAGTGGTGCTGGGGGAATATAGGCCATGATTCTCAAGTTGATTCTTAAGTCATAAGTATGGCAGGAGCTTTTCCAATCACAGGAAAGCCACGTGCAAGAGCTGTAAGGGGCCAGAGATTGTGGGTCTTGTGGAGAATGGAATGAGGACAAGTGGTAAAAGACGAGGCTTTATATACTGGCAGGAAAATGATACCACAGGCATGGCATTCTCTGCAATACCCTCCAACACCAGCAATACTGACTAAATAATGTTAATATCTTTGCTAAGAAGAGTGGACTTCATCCTCAAGGCGATGGAAAGCCACGGAAGGTTTTTATGGTGGCACAGATGGAGTTAAAACTGCAATTCGGGAAAAAACAATCATTTATTAAGTAGAGACAGGTTGTTTTTTCCCCTTTAGGGGATAGGGTAGTTAAGAAAGGAGAGGAACCAACAATAGGGAGAGCAAGTTCAGAAGCTACTGGAATTCTTACATTGCGAATTAAAAGTTCTGCATATATAATTTCTAATCCGCCTTCTAAAACTTACCCAGGATAATACTTCCTAAAATGTATATGTTCAATTAGGCATATCACACCTCTCAAAATCTAGAAGTTTTATCACCTTTTACATGCTCCCATTATACACTTATCACAGAGAATTTCCATCAAAAGACAATAAATACAAAGTAATACCCCATTTATCCACAGCTCAGCTGTCAAGCAACCACGCTCATGAGAACCACCCAATAAGTGAACAGGCCTTTGAGAAATAAAGATATCACACTGGTTGCTGACTAGAGACATGACACTTTTTCTCACAGGAAAATACCTCAGAACCTTATTTTGTTAAAATTGTATGGAAATAAAATTGTGTGGAAAAGACAAACATTTTTTTTTTTAATTAGTAGACTTTATTTTTAAAGCAGTTTTATAGGTTTACAGAAAAATTATAAAGTGCAGAGTTCCCATGTATCTTTCCTTCCACCCCCTACAGTTTCCCCTATTAGCGACATCTTACATTAATGTGGTACATTTGTTAAAATTGGTAAACCACTATGGATACATTATTATTAACAAAGTCCATAGTGTATATTACAGTTAGCTCTGTGTTTCACATTTTTATGGGTTTTTACAAACACACAATATTATGTATCCATTACAGTATCATACAAAACAGTTTCACCACCCTAAAGTCCTATCTCCTACCAATTCATCCTTCCTTTCTTCTCTCCCACAGAACCTCTGGCAACCACTGATCTTTTTACTGTCTCCATAATTTTGCCTTTTCCACAGTCATATAGTTGTAATCATAAACTGTGTAGCCTTATCAGATTGGATTCTTTCACTTAGCACTATACATTTAAAGGTTCTTCCATATCTTTTAGTAGCCACGTAGCTCATTTTTTCTTATTGCTGAATGATATTCCATTGCATCGATGTACCAGAGTTTATCCATTCACCAATTGATTGCTTCCGAATTTTTGCAATTATGAATAAACCTGTTATAAACATTCACATGTAGGTTTTTGTGTGGATGTTTTCAACTCATTTGGGTAAATAACTAGGAGAGTGATTGCTGGATTGTATATCAGTGATCATGTTTAGCTTTGTACCAAACTACCAAGTTGTCTTTCAAAGCAGCTATACAATTTTGCATTCCCAACAGCAATGAATGAGTTTCTGTTGCTCCACATTCTCGTCAGCATTTGATGTTACCAGTATTTAGGATTTTAGCCATTCCAATAGCATATAGTGGTACATCCTGTTTTAATTTATAATTCTCTGATAACGTATGATGTGAAATACCTTTCTAGATGCTTATTTTCCATCTGTAGATCTTCTTTGGTAGTGTCTGTTCAGATCTTTTACCAAATTTTTTTTTTTAATCAGTTGTTTTTCTAAGTGTTATTGTTGTGTTTTAAGCAGTTTGTTTGTTTGTTGTTTGGTATATTTTGGATACAAGTCCTTTAATAGAAATGTGGTTTTACAAAGATTTTCTCCTAGTCTTTGGCTTTTCATTTCATTCTCTTATAATGTCTTTTGTAGAATAAAAGTTTTTAATTCTACTGAAGTCCAACTTAACAATTTTTTCTTTCTTGGCTCATGCTTTTGGTGTTGTACATAAAAAAATCATTATTATACATTAAGGTCGCCAAGATTTTCTTCAAGAATTTTTACATTTTACATTTATGTCTATGATCTATTTTGAGTTAATGTTTTGTGAAGGGTGAAAGGTCTGATTTTTTTTTTTACAAATGGATGTCCAGGTGTTCCAGTGTCATTTTTTTGAAAAGACAACCCTATCTCCAATGCATTGTCTTTGCTCTTACAGTGAAAAATCAGTTGACTATATTTGTATGGATCTACTTCTAGGCTCCCTATTTTGTCCCACTGAACTATGTCTATTCTTTCACTAGTACCACACTGTCTTGATTACTGTAGCTTTATAGTAAGTCTTAAAATGAGGTAGCAATTTTTAACTGTTAACTAAAAAGGAAAAACACAGCCACTATTGGAAGGTTCATGGGTAACTCATGTAACTTGAAGAGAACAGAGTGTCTAGAAGCTCATACCATTCAGTCAGCCTAGGTTCCCACAGTGAGGACAATGCTGAGCAGAATCTTCAGCTGATCCATGATGAATCTGATACCTGAGTAGGAACTATTGCCATTTTAAGCCAATGAGGTTCAGGGTTTGTTTGTTTGTTTGTTTGTTTTTTGAACTGACATATAACTTAGCCTATCCCAGGGCACAGAACCCTGGACCAGGAAAACTTTTCACAACGTGTGATTTCTGAAAGAACCAATTAACACCCCAAATTCGCCTATCAATATAGTCACATAACCTTAGACATTGCTCTTTGAAGAAGAAAGAAATAAAACCCTCAGCTTTGGCAAATAAAGACAGCACTCATAGTGAGTAATAATTCAGAAGTTTCAGGGTATCTGTGTCTGATAAAGAAACAGTTCTTAGTGCGAACTTCAACCAGGCAGGGCATCTTACTGCCCAACACGGTAGAATATGAGTCCTCCCACCTTTGCAGGGAGGCCGAAAGTGCGCTGGGCAGGAAAAAAGAGCAGAAAACAGGCAGAGCCGCTATATCACAGCAGAGAGATGGCGGTTTCTTGACAATCAGTGTTTCGCTGTGTGGAGGAAATGACTCAAACCACAGTAAACACCTGAAAAGACTATACCTGAGGAAGTTCTGAGCAAATGCCTTAGAAGAAATTATGAAACTCATGCAATGAAGGCAACTAATTCCAGAACAGACCTATGGGGAGGAACAAGGACAGGGCAGGACAATCAGCAGATAACAAAAGCATAAAACAGCTTGGCCCAAAAGGAGACTATACTCAGCCACGAGTACGTGTCTCTACCACATCCTGTGTGAGGAAGAGCTAAAAGTTGCTATCACATCCCATCCTCTGATCAGTATAATTACTGTGAATATTCACATTTTAATACGTATAACACATTTGAATGAACAGACCAGGTGCTGGCAAACTAGGCTATGCAGTGCAAGTCCAGCTATTATAAATAAAGTTTTATTGGAACACACCCACGCTCCTTGTTTATGTATTGCCTGTGGCTGTTTTAGCACTGCAACAACAGAGCTGAGTAGTTGTAAAAGAGACCATATGGCTTGTAAAATCTAAAGTATGTACTATCGGGCCCTATACAAAGAAAAAGTTTGCCAACCCCTGATCTAGAGTATAGATTGAGTCATCCAACAGAGGTCTTTTTTGTTGTCTTTGAGAAATTTCAAGTTTTAAAGAATGCTTCTATTATCTTTATTTTTAAAAATGTCAATATTCTCATACCCCCAAGAAATTGATAATGGCACCTGTTTTGAAGAGAGAGACTGGACAGTTTGAGAGAAGAACAGCTACTCTTCACAGTATTCTTTCTGTTCATTTTAACTATTTTATCAAAAGCACACATTAAACTCAAATTTCTATACATGCATGCAAACATGCTTTTTAACCCAAAACGGTTGTAACAACCAAATTTATGGGGATTAGAGGTTTTGTTAAGGTTTACTTTAAGTCTGCAATTATAATGGTAAAAAAAGAAAAGTCATCTTAAGAAAAAAATTAACTGAGTGCTGAAAGAGTGAAAAGAGTGAAAAATGACCATGAAAAGGAGATGGGTTATATAAGTTGTGGTATATCAGCTCAATGGAATTCCACGTTGCCATTAAAACAAAGAATTAAGATATGCATTTATTCACATGGAAATATGTTCACATTGTGGTAGAAGAAATGCAAGACAGAGCACAATATGAATCTCATGGTTTTAGTTTAAAAATACATTTATGCACATACATCACCATTGAAGACTGAAAGGATATACATCAAATGTTAAAATTTATGTATTAAAAGATAGTATAATTTTTTCTTGCTTCTCTGTACTTTTAAAATTTTCAACAGCAAACATGGATTACTTTTCATTACTGAAGAGAAAGAAATTTTTAAAAGATTATAGAGTGAGTAAAAGGGAGCACAGGGGAAGCTTCCAGGATGCTGATCGTATGTTCTGCTCCTGACTGGGTTCAATGTGTAAAAATCTATCAAAGTGTACACTTATGTGTACTTCTGAAGGTGTGTGTGTGTGTGTGTATGTATGTAAAGTACTCCAATAAAACATTCTTTAAAAAATTGCAGAGCTCAAAAGGGAAGAAAAAAGAATGTGTATACCATCCTTTACAGAATTTCATTCATTCAGTCGGCATTTATTAACTACTTCCCACAGAGTACTAAGTACTAAACCCATGCTAAGTACTAAAATAAATATACATAGCATGTACATTTACAGAGCTTGGTGGAATATACAGGCAATATGTATAGGATCATACAAATCACTACATACATGTATGTAAGTTGTAGGATTCACAAGTTCATAAACACTTAAACTAACTTAAACAAAAGGGAAATTCATGGCTCAGAGAATCTAAAGAGTCACTGGAAACAAACTAAGGGTAGAGAAACATCTAGGCCAATCGTTCTAAATCAGAGATGCTTTTGCTCCCCACCACGACTTCCGGGATATTTGGTAATGTCTGAACACATTTCTGATTGTCACAACTAAAAGGATGCTAGTGGCTTCAAAGGCCAGGGATGGTGCCAGACATCCTACAAGGCACATGACAGCCCCCTTCCCCTACTACAAAAAAAAATTTGGCCCCAAATGTCAATAGTGCAAAGTTTGAGAAACCCGGGGCCTTTGTTACCAGGAGTGGTCTGCTGAGCACAAGCTTTCAGCCCCACCTAAAAGCAGGTCAGAAATTCAGAATCCCAGTTCCAGCCCAGATTATTTAAATGAAAACCTGCACAAGACCCCAGGTGCCTCTTAAGCACACCAAGGTTTGAGAAGCACTATCGCCAGGTAGAAACTCTGCAGGTCTCTTCTTGCAGATGAGATTCTACCCCATGCAGGAATCCTGAGGCTCACACCTCAGCCTTTCCCTGGGAGAGGCACTGCTCTCCTCCTCAGGAGCAAGGCTTATAAACAAAACGTGGCTCCCGGAGCCACAGAGGAAAATAATGGCGTACCAGAAGAGACTTGCCTGGACTTGGGGTCGGGAGAGCCAACAGTGAACATTTAAGCTGATTTCTGTAAAATAAGGACAGTTAGTGAGACAAATTAAGACATCTCTCAAATATTTACTAAGCACCTGTTATGTTCCAGACACTGTTCTGGCGCTGGGAATGCATCAAGGAAAAGGACAAAGTCCTGATCCCATCCCTGAGGAAGAGCTTACTTTCTACTGCAGACAAAAGTGGAAATAAAGTGACAGCACAACTACAGGGTGATGAATGCTAAGAAGCAGAGGGAAGAAAGTAAAGAATCTAAAAAGTAAAGGATGATGTGATAGAATACCTAGGTCACAAGGACAAGTATTTTAAGAATTCTCCAAACGAGATAAAATTTGGACTGAGACCTGAAGGATAAGCACCCAGGGCAGAGCATTCTATTAAGAGAGACCAAAGATGAAAAGGCTCTCAGGAGGAAGAGAGCTTGGTGGGCTCAAGGATGATGGCAGAGTTGAAGGGGAAGAAGGAGGTAGAGGAGACAGAAAAAGGGACAAAGCTGAGGGTGTAGAATAAGGGAAATGTAGTCAATTACCATGACTGATCTTGAGGCAGTGGAGGGGGTGGTGCAGACTGAGATGGGATCCAGGCTCTGGCTGCCTCGATGTGAATATGGGCTCTACGTTTATTACAAGTGTGACTACCTCACAAGGTCATGAAGATTACAAGTAATAATATGCGAAGATGTCTTAGAACTGGCCCACAGCCTGTTTTCATATGGCCTGTGACCTAAGAAAGCTCTCTTTTTACATTCCTGAATAGTTACATTATAAGTGGTTATATAAGTCCCTGTATTATATCCTTGACTTTGCCCTTGGTCCCCAAAGCTGAAAATCTTTACTTTGTGGCCCTTTACAGTAACAGCTTGCCATTGAACCAAGTCTGCAAGCAGTAAGCACTCCGGTGAGAGTCATCGTGCCTTCTACCTCTGCCATCACAATGAACTAGATGGACCCCCAGCCAGCACTACCTGAGGCTCTTCATGTAACACCGCCAGAAATCACCATTTGTCTGATTTACAGTTAAAATGCAAGCGAGTAACTTTCCAAGAGCATACAATTTAATTCTTGAATTAAAATCCAGAATCTCTGTCTTCAAAACCCACGGTCTTTCAGTCTAGACTGCACATGCCATATAATTAAGACATCTATTAATCTGTTCTCCAAGCCAGATATTTTGTTCCCTACATATCTGATACATATAGAAGTTAAGATGGAACTGAATGAATTTATATCATGCTGCTCATTGTATGACCAAAAAAAAAGGATGGGGGCGGTAAGAAGAGGAGGTGGTTGGGTTTGCGGGTTATACTTAAACCAATTTTTGTCCCTCATTTTATTCTTCTTCTTTTCCCAATTTTCTAAAATAAATGTTACTTTTGTAAAAAGTGAAAAATACTTATTTTTTTAAAAAAGAAAGTAGATATAATCAGCCTTACTCAGAGTATCTACATTGTACTTTTTAAAGACAGAACTATTTTGACAGCCAAAAAAGACATTTAGGAATACAGCATTACAAATTCCAGATCACGTCTATGAACTTGGCTTAAAAAAAAAAAACCCTCTGCAAAAATACAACCTACCATCTGTACAATGTATTAAAAAATGATTAGCATAGTATGAAAAAATAATGCGGGAACAGCAGAATTTTGTTTTTTAATGCTTCCTGTTCAGTATTCTTTTCAGAGTTCTCCATGAGGTCTAAGCAAAGGCAAAATGGAACTTCAGGTCAAGAAGAAACAAAGGTGAGAAAGAATCATTAAATACTCTTTACTAAAGACAGTAGTACTTATATAAAAATTTCACCAAGATCATGAGGGAATCTTTGTCTGCATGCGCCATCATGGAGAATATACGGGGAACCCACCCTTCTCTGGCATCAAATGTTAAACCTGAGTCCTACTAATAGTATCTCAGCCATCAAAAGCTATAATGCCATTTCTCTGATGGTAGGACTTTCACTCTGTCACTAAAAGTGAATCGGCAGAGCTTGCAAACATGGTGCCCCCAGAAAAGTACCTCTCAGATGACTGCAGAGAGAGCGAAGGGCAGTGTGGACCATGGTGCTGGCCTCAGAAATGACCCTTGCACAACTCCCTGCACCTCCCTAAGCCTAGTACAAAGGAGTGAGGCCGAGACCCCCACCAAAAAGCCATTCTATGCTTTTGTGATCTTTATTTATATACATATGATGTGACATGCACATGTATATAAATGAATACACTCTAATAAAGTGAATTTCAAGCAATGTTAGTTTCAGGAAATTGTGTCCCAACTATAAATGTTCAGATAGTTTTCCCTAAATGAAAAAACTTTAAATGTATCAAATTCATGCCTAGGAGAAGATATTTACCACACAAGGGTAGGATCCCCAAAGGGTTCAGAATACCGCCCTTCATATCTGAAAAGATGAGTTTGTACCTGAAAAGCAGGCTTCTATCTTGTAGGTGGGCTCTGGAGAATCAGTGTTGAACTTTTGTTTGTATAAAAACTTGGCCACACCAAGGTGATAAGAGAAAGACCTCCAGCATTGTATGCAAGCAGAAGCTTCCATGCCTAACACAGAACTTCACCTCTCAGGGGCCAGATGTGCTGAATGGAGCCAGAGGATAATCCCTGGAGTCATTTATCACCTCTACAATCACTTCAATATCAAAACTGATTTAACTGGCTGCTGGAACAGGTCAAGTCCCTAATGCTGGTGAACAAAAATGCCTCTTTAATGCTGGCTTTCTTCAGGCTACTGACAGAAAAGACAGAAAAAATTCACACCTCTGACAATGGCCCTACTGAGAGGTATGTAAGAGTTAGAGGAGATGGAAGATGAGATGGACCTATGACTGCCAACATGGTTTTGCAGAGACCAACAAATAAATGAGCATAGGCAATGGCGAACTTTCTGTAAAAGGCCAGATAATAAATACTTTAGTTTCTGCAGGCCACACAGTCTGTTGCAACTACCTGACTCTGCTGGTCTAGGGTAAAAGTATCTGCAGATACTACATAAACAAATGAGCAATGAGCATGGCTGTATTCCCATAAAACGATGGGCGCTGAAATCTGAATTTCATATGTTTTTTGCAGATCACAGAACAATCTTCATTTTGATTTTTCCAACCATTTAAAAATGTAAAGGCCACTCTCAACTTGCAGGCCATACAAAAAAGGGTGTCTGCAGATTCCCAAATGAAGGAATGAGACAACTGTCATATTCAGCATCCTATCACAGAGGATGCAGAGCATAGAGCCTTGCTTCATAAGCTTGGTCATACTTGATTTATCCCTTTCCTTCCCCATACCCAGTCTTTCAAAACACTCCTACAATGGGTCCACTGGTCTCTACCACCCTCATCTTTTCTCTCATCATCTTCTACAACTCTCTCTCACCTTCAAAGCAGCCTCCGCCCTGTATCAAGAGTGATGGGCTTACAGAGAAGTGGAGGTGAATCACTCTGTGTTTAAGCTCCTTCAACAGCCCTCTAACACAAATCAGAAAAAGCTCCAAACTCACTAGGACCCACAAGACCCTGCCTCTCTCTCCCACCTCTTTTATATGACTCTCATCTTCAATCTTGAGTGATGGTTCATTTTATAAACTTGACTGGGCTGCAGGGTGCCCAGACATTTGGCCGAACATTATTCTGGGTATGTCTGTGAGGATGTTTTTGGATGAGATTAACATTTGAGTCAGTAGACTAAATAAAGCAGACTGTCCTCTGCATTAGTCAGGGTTCTCCAGAGAAACAGAACCTATATTTATCTAGAATGAGATTTATTATAAGGAACTGACTAGTGAATATGAAGGCTGTGAAGATCTAAGTGCCAGTCCAAGGGCAGAAGGCCAATGTACTGGTCAGGCAGAAAGAGAGAGAACTCAAGCTTCCTACACCTTTTTGTTCTATCTGGGCCCTTAGTGAAATATGCCGCCCACATTGGGGAGGTTAATCACGTTTACTCAATCCACCAACCCAAATGCTAATCTCTTCTGGAAATACCATTGTACTCATACCCAGAAATAACATTTAGCCAGATATCTCAGCATCCTGTGGCCCAGTCAAGTTGACACAGAAAATTAACCATCACGCCCTCCCTAATGGGGGGCGGTGGGGAGCTCGCCCAGTCAGCTGCTGAATACTACACAAATACTGGCCCTCAGGTGAGTAGGAGGGAACTCCTCCTGCCTGAGTCAAAATGAAACATTGGCTCTTTCTGGGCCTCAAGCATGCCAGCCTTCCAACTGGAACTGCACCACCAGCTCCCAGGTCTCCAGTTACCCGACTCACCCTGCAGGTCCCGGGATTGTCCACTTCCATGACTGCGTGAACCAATTCCT
This sequence comes from Pteropus alecto, assembly GCF_000325575.1. Taxonomy (NCBI): domain Eukaryota; kingdom Metazoa; phylum Chordata; class Mammalia; order Chiroptera; family Pteropodidae; genus Pteropus; species Pteropus alecto. Next base: position 2,838,941 of record NW_006433716.1, on the reverse strand, counting down.
TCTAATAAATACACACACACGTCCTATTGGTTCTGTTTCTCTGGAGAACCCTAATAGAACAATAAAGTGCCACACTTTTCCTCTCACCTTCACTTCCTCAAACACAGGACACTTTGCATGTTTCCTTTTTCTGGAATGTTCTTCACACACTTTTTACTTCTCCTTCAAGTCTCAGCTTAAATGTCTCCTTCTGTACTAATATCCTTTGAAAATTCCTTCCTCTCACCCTCTGCCAATGATTCTCTTTCCCAGTCTCTTGTTTTTGTTACAAGACATTTATCATAAATCAATAAATAGATGACCATTTTGATTAATTATGTATTCATACCTTATTCATTAGGGTAGGCACCATGTCTGTGCTCTCCACTGTACCCCTGGGCCCTAGAGCAGAGCCTGGCATAACATATACTTTTAATTAATATTGTGGAATAAAAGAAAAGCCCAGAGTTTATATCTTTCTACTTTCTTCCTTGGGTCTTCTATCTGCTTTATTAGAAAAATGATCCTTGTGTGAACAAAAGGATCTTGGTGATGACAAAAGCACCCCCCGCCCCCCGCAAGATGGTGTTTACGCCCCTATACCATTGTGAAGTCCTCTGCCATCTTTATGCTGTTCTTGTTCTCTGAACCCATCACTGAAACAGGGACTTACTCTCACAAGGGGCCATATCTTACTAGTTAACTGGGTATTCACGTTAACTGGTGGTTCACGGTAACAGGTAAGTCACCAACCCACATAATCCACAGTATGCACTGTCTCTCCCACTATCAGGCTGTAGGCACAGCTAAAAGTTCTGGGTACCTCCAGTTCCCAGCATGGTGGGTACTGAAAGGTTTGCTGAACGAATCAACTTATCTAGTCACTTTCCTCCTTCACTCAGTGGCTCTTCCTAAACAGGAAGACCCCAAGTCACAGCAGTAGATCAGTGGCAGGGGAGAAAATTAATGGGTACAAGCTTTAACGAGTCTTTAATAGAAAAGTAGGATTTGCGAGCCCGTTGGCTTAATGTCATGTCATCTTTTTACTAGTAAAGATTGTTTTGCCCTATTATCTATAGCTACCTTTGGCAGGTTCCACCCAGTCAGTGCTTATTTTCCATTCCTCGCACTGGCTTGTGAGGAGAGCTCAAACTTCCATCCAGCCCGGAAAGCAAAGTGAAAGCAGGACAGGTCTTCACTGATTTGTTTGCAGTTGGTTAGTGAAACGAATGAGCTTCTAACTGTTGTGGTCCAACTCCTCTGAGCCTCTCTCTTGCTTCACAAACTGCAACAGGAAGAACATCTTTAATTTAGGTAGAACAATCTGATCTCGGTACATGCTACAACTTAATTGAAGATAAAATAACCTGTCAGCACCAGTTAGTGAGTTTGTCTCCCTACACCTGAGAGTTCCCCGATGAGCCTAGATACGGTTATCTGAAACCTGCCAGCAAGTCCAGGAACTGGGCCCTGGGAAATCTTCCTTTGCTAGAACTGCTCTGTTACAGAAAAAAATCAGACCCTAAGAGACCTGCGGGCCTAGGTGTGCCAGGGGTGGCATTCTGCTCACCTCGTTCTTTAATGCAGAACGTGTGACTGGAGTATGAAATGTGTTCATTGCCTGTACACAATTTGCCTTCCAAGTAAGAAGACCCATCCTACCTGTTCTGAGAGAGGTTTAATCCTTTCACTTTTCCAGTGTTATTTTCATGCTACAAGGGATTAGGTTTTCAAAAAACAAAGCACTGATTTTTATACCCATCCAATCTTCTGGTCACACAGGCACAGAGAATATCAGAGACAAAGCCTCCCCAAGACCTCTTGAAAAGATCCTTGATTTAACAGTGATTTACTTCTAGGCACTTCCCCTTTGAATTTAATTCTCTTCACAAAGCAGAACCTTGAAGTACAAACTTCAAAACAGCAACCAGAGCAAAACTGCAGGCATTTTTCTTCCCTAGCTCCAGATATCACTATGCAGGCTGTTTTTCAGCCATCTGATATAATGTTGGGGTGATGCATCTGTCATATGACAGTAAGAAAACCAATTACATGGGTCATACTCTAAAGTGATTAAGTGTTAGCCAACGACGCTAGAGCTGTTTGATTCACTAGAAATACATTTTCCAGCCCATTTTTACAAGGCAATGCAGTTTGGTTTGTATTGTAGTTTTTTCTTTTCTTTTTTTCTTTTTTTTATGCGTTACTTCTTTCTTTGACTCAAAGTACATATTTGTGAGATACTGCTAAACGTTACAAAGGGAAGGAGGGCATTAATTGATCGTGCAGTTTCTAAAGCTTTATTTCCACAACACAGTGTAAGTGCTAGAAATAAAGAAATGACTCAATTTGCCCGAAAACCTCCAACATGGCTTTCTAATAGGTAAGACTGCAGGGTAAAAACATTCCTCAGTGAAGCCTCCCACAGCTGCTAAGATTAGGTTTCTAGCAGGATCTGTCCCTCTCTCCGCAACTGCATGAGTGAGAATACAATGGTCTCAGCTTGATTCCAACTATACTTTATTCTCTGAACTTACACTTTGCTTTCCTTTAGGATAGGGCTGTTTAAAGTCGATTGCGATGGTAAAAATAATAACGATACCATGAATATTCTTACTGAACAATGGCTGTACCTTGCTTAGATGCCTAAAGACACTACCGGTCCGTCTAAGAATGAAGGGCCACAAAAGCTGCATGACATAACAAGAAATGTCTACCATAACCATCAGAGCAGGGTGGCATTTCCCAAAGTGTAATACATTAAGTGGGGACAAGTAGTCTTCTCTGGGCAAATTAAGTACAGGGAGTAAGTATACACAGTTATACAACACTGAAATCGAATGCTTTTCTGCAGAATTTCTCTATTCTGACACGTACTTTGAATCTTCTTAAACTTTTTACCACTGGATTCTTTTTCATAAAGTGCAATGTTTTGTATGGCTAGTGTTCCAATGGAATAAATTTTGGGAATCTCTGGAATAGGCCACTTACAAGAGTCAGAAATGTTTTACAATCTTTTCTATCACACATACACTCTTCACTATTTCTATCATAAGGATATTTTGTGTAGTGCAATGTAAAATACAGCTTTACTATACAGAAAAGATATAGGACCATGAACACATTTCAAAATGCTCATCTGCACTATTACTCATATTTCCTACTTGGCTGATGTTTCAGGCAATTCTGGTTAAGGGCCTTTTCTGCAAAGCACATGGTGATTTGAAGAAAGCATGAATGAATGAACAAAATCAGAGACTGCACAGAAGTGTGACTGCCACATCTGTTAGCAATCCATTGGGCAAGCCTTCTCCTGTCACTATATATATATTCAGAAATAATGACAAAGAAATGTACTTCCTCCAGGCAAATGAAATGGAGGTGCAAATTAGGATCACACCTCCGGTCTCATTTTGGTATCACTTCTTGTCTGGATAAACAACACTTACTCTCACTTTTCTACTCATGGCAAGTAGCCACTGTTAACACTTGCATTAGGGATCAGTCACAACAAATTACAATTAAGTTTCACAGCACACTGCAGGAAGCAGCCTGGGCCTCAGGGGAGCACTGAGTTAAGCCAGGTCCATTACCAAGACCGAGATGATGACCATTAGGGCTGGACAGACCCCTGTGCCTCAGCCACATGAAGTGGTTAAAATTCTAATAGTCTAAGTGGTATCCTAATATTTCTGTGTATGGTGGTTTATTATTCTCTATGGAGAGTGGCAGTAGGTAGCTTCTTGCAAAAAGGGTGATTTTAATCACTAATCATTTTCAAGAACACAAGAGATCAGCAGTTCTCAACTGTGAAAGCTTTATTATAATGGGAAACTGTTTGTGTGGATTAAAAACACAAACAGATTTAAACTTCAAGATAATTGTGTTAGATGCTAAACTTTTGGGATGTGTAAAATATCTACAGACCATCAGACAGACAGACAGACACATACACACACACCATGGAGAAAACAGAACACTGGACTATAGACCCCCTGTATTCATGAATTTGCCCTCAGGTAGAGAGAAGAAAAGGGGGTTTTTATAACCTGGATCCTACAATAGCTAGTTTGTTACTCAAGTAGGGCAAAGTCCACCTTTACTAGTGAAATACATGGGTGAAACCTGAAAAAAAAACATATGTATGTAATCCACAGAACTAATCTCTTCTAAAGGAGAAAAAATAAAATCTTTAAAAAAACCTTTAAGAATCAGCATAGCTATGTATAAATATGAGAAGTACTGTTAAACAGTCTTTAAATAAACAAATTTAAGTGACCTCAGTCACCATCGGATCTGCTAAGTTTTTAGCCATGTTACTTATCTAGGGCACCTCTGTAGAAGTTTCTTGAGTGAACCTGACATTGCAAGATGAGGAGGAAAAATCGAGGTGCTTTGTAATAGGGAACCAGATCATTTTCCCACTTCTGAGAATAGAATTCATTCTATAATTTAGATTAAAAAAGGGGGGGTTGATATGTTTTAATTCCAAGTAAAATGTAGATGGCTTTATGATGGTTGTAGACCTCCTCTCCATAATGCTCCTATGTAAGTTTCAGGTATCTGCTAGCTCTTCTCGAAGTACAGAAAAATTACTAGAATCCACCATTCAGACGTCCCCTCATTCATACACCTTGAGACATCCATTAGTATAGATGTCCTCTCTTATTTATGAGAAATCATTATGTGAAGTGCCCCACATAACCTGATAGTCACAATGCTATCAGTAGCAGCACTCAATAATGGCAGCTGTCACCCACCAAACGCTGTGCTAAGTACTGGATATGATGATCTCATTTACTGCTCACAAGCAATCTATGAGGTAGGTTTTATTATGCTTATTTTACATATGAGGAAGTTGAGTTTCCATGGGTGAAATAAGTTGCTCCAGGGAAGAAAGCCAATCAGTGAAGTAATACAGATTCAATCTGACCCATTTGACTCCATAAGCACAAGCAATTCTTTACTGAGAAACTACCAGTGGAGGGAAAATAGACATTAGTAAATCAAGATATACACTGTCAAGGAGCTTAAAGCTTAGTGGGGCCAGATGCAAGAATCAGTAACCGTAATACACTACAACAGACTTCAGGCCGGGGTGGTGGGGGAGGATGCAGAAGGTGGCATTTGAAGTAAAGTTTAGGAAGGGAAAAAAGTTCCCTTTTCTTACTGAGATCCTACTCTGCCTTTCAAGCTCATCAGGGTTTGGTAAGTAGAACTAAGACATTTAAGATAAAGGAAAAAACGTAGAGGAAAACACAAAAAATGAAGCTCTCATGTTTGTGAAATTACAAACTATACAGTTTGGCTGAGATGTAAGCAGGAGGAAGTATAAGACAAGACAAAAAAGGTAGGGTTGGGCCAGCCCACAAACCAGATATGCTTTGGAATTGTCTTTAACGCTTCCATATCGCTGGCAAATTCCATCACCACCTGCCCTTGCATTTCCTCCCTCCGTTTCCACAGGCACGTTCCCTTCTTCTCACTTGGCCTAATGCAAGCCCATCTCCCTTGAGTTCTCCTTCAAATAAAGCTCAGATTCTGTCACTAGTCTTCATCTGCAACGTTGGCTTCACATAGCGCATTCACGGACCGACCTAATTCAGTCCCAATCCTTGTCTCCTGCTCCATCTCCCGACTTACTTTTTATACTTGTTAATTCAGGCCGCTTCCCAAATAGCTGTAACTGCTTTGATAACATACCATTAACCCAATCTCCTTCGCCCAATCCTGTTTCTCGGCCACTGTTCTCCATCTCAACAAATGAGCAATGGAATGTATGGCAGAACCAAGTCAGAAATCTCACCATCACCCAAAGCTCCTAATTTTCCTGTGCTCAGATTTTAAATATAATTTTTAAAAAGGTTCTATAGCCACTAATTCCCAACTGGGCAGATATTAGAATTGAATACCATTATCTCTCATTTGCTTTATAGCAAGGGTCTAACTCATCTTTTTGCTTCCAATCATATCCTCCTCTAAACCCATCATCCATATTTTCTAAAATGACCACATTCAATTTCATCATTCCTCTGCTTAAAACAAGGATCCCACTGGCCCTGGAAAACATGCCTACTCTTTTTAACACAGTTTACCAATATCTGGTCCCTGTTCACATCTGTAAGTCTTGCCTCTCACTATTCTATCCCTTGTCCCCACACGCTAATTAAAATGAACTACTGGCAAGTTCTTAAACTCATATATGTTCTTTCTCGTGTCTGCACAGGCCGGGCTCTGCACATGACATGCCTCTCTTCCTGCTTTCCAGTGCCCACCTAATTCCCCCTCATCGTTTGGTCTCAGCTTACACGTTACTTCTGCCAGGGAGATAAATGTCTTCTGGTTTAAGGCAGAAACTCCTCCTCTGTTGCTCCACAGTACCCTGATACGCTTACCCTCACCATCTCAAGAAGTTGTGGAGGATCTCATCATCAAATCCCTGCAATCTCACGGGAAAAAATGAACTATTTTCCATAAGCCATTCCTACTGTATTTACTCATATATTACTTACTCACTTTTCATAACTCTTCCCCCAATCCCGAAGAAAATACTAAAGAAAATAAACTTTATTCACCTAATTTTCTCCACTCTTCTTTCATTTTTTCTGCTCCTAGAGAGCAACCTTAGCTTTGGTCCCTTTGTGGACTTGACAAACACTTGTCAGTATGGGAGTAAAATAAGTGAGTTAACATAGTACACAAAGGAGAGTATAACAAGTGGAGTATAACAAGGAGAGTATAACAATTTTTCACAAGATTACTATATGAACTCCATTAACATCAGGTAATGGTGCCTGGAAGCTTATGGTTCACTGGAGTAGGAACAAAATAGGAGGAAACACGCCAGTAGTCATCTTTCTATCTCACTACAGTTCTTTACTTGCTTCACTTTTCATTCATTCTTCTCCGTTATTTGAATAGTGAATTCTCCCAGTATAAACGACAAGCTCTTGAGTCGTAAGACACTATGAGCATTTAGGGTTTCCATGTATCTCTAACAATGAATTATTTTAAGTGAGACACAAGTAGTTGCCCAATTGACTCATCCAATAAAAAAAAAAATTGTCCTCAAACCAATGCATAAATATGAACATTGCTTTTCAATCACCTGGCAAAGAGGTTCATACCTTTGCCTACTACATACTCCTGATCACTAAAGGCAAACACTGCACATGTCTAATAAGGCATTGTCTCTTTAAATTGGGCAGGAAAAGTAGAATAATTTTCAGATAGGCACAATTACAACCCCTCCCCATTGAAAAGGAAGAAAGAGCAAATGATGCAAAATAATGCTGAAATATTTGACTGGTATTCACATTCCAGCTTGTACACAATTTCTAATTTACTTGCCTAGACAGTTAACCATCAGTCTGGATATAAAGAATTTAAGCCCATCCAAGAAACAGGAAGCATCAGCTCTGTCACAAGTGTGTTTATTTTGGTGGCTCACATCTGCATCCATTTTCCCTCAGTGTATCCTTTCAGAGCCAAGATGGAAGGGAACAAAGTTACTGGGCCTAAATCTATCACAGTGATTGTAATAAGCAGAACCACCCACAGCATCTTGAGAAGGAAGTTATTAGTTTCGTAATGAAGAACTCCAACCCACATGGAGGCAAAGTCTAGAAGTAAAGGAATAGTCTATTCAACATGACTGACTTCATTCAGTATATCTAACGATGTTCAGGAATGAGTTAGTCACACTTGGTTGAGAAGCAGCACATTTAAGTGTATGTGTTCTGACTGATGTTCAAGGGCATCTGGTATTTTCCTGGGAGCCAAATATCGGCAAGGGGCCTTCTTGGTGCCATCTTGTGTTGATGGTGAAATTACTTCTAAACAACCAGAATGGTGAATAAACAATGATCATGGAGGTGGAGGACAAAACTGTTAAAAAACCTATGAATCCAAGGTACAGACTTCACAACATCAGCCTTAACAGCCGCACTGCATGAATCCAAATCCTCTGAAGGAAAAATCTCCTAGATCAAATTCTTGTGGTCCAGAAAAGGGTTGACAAACTACGGCCTGAGGGCCAAAACTTGTTGGCTGCCTCTTTTCATCAATAAAGTTTTATTGGGACACAGTCAAGACCACTCATTTACATATTATCTATGGCTGCTTTTGTGCTACAACAGAAGACTTGAATAGTTGTGAGAGATCACATGGCCTGCAAGCCATATTATCTGACTCTTTATAGAAAGAGTTTGCTGATCTCTGGTCTAGAATGATGAATCATTCACCAATCCTGGCTCTACAAAACCAGGCTCTGGATCAAAATAATTTTGTCTTGATTCTATAACTCTTCACTGAAGACCCAGTATTTAAGGCTTTGGGTTGGCCCAAAGACAGCACAACCCTCCACTTGGAAACACTATAGGAACGGGTCCAGGTGGCAACCCTGCAGATCTGAACAGATGCCTATTTTTCTTCTGCCCATGAGACAGATGGTCCTCAGAGAGGGGAGCAGAATTAGCCCATGAGAGAGAATTCTCTGTGCAGCACTAATTTGGGAAATGTATCCCTGCTCCATCTGGCCAAAAAGGATTCCTTAGGAGTACCTTTGCTATTTGAATTCACTTAACATTTAGGAGGGGAATCCTAGGTACCAAGGCTAGAACCTCAGATATTTGCTAGCTGTCAAATGTCAGTTAAGTATTCCAACTCTGTCTATCAGACAAGAAATCTAAAACAATTATAAGGATAGAAGATGATGATTGTAAGGATGAAAACAAGAACAGCTAACTACTCATTTAGAGACCCTGATTCAAAGAATTGGTTCACTCCTCTGACAGCAAATAACCACCCAGATATTTGTACCATATGCAGAAAGCAAGAGGAACAATATTCACTTTCTGACCTGCCAATAGCAGCTCTCCACTGGATACAGCAATGCTGCTTCTCATTAACCACTCTCACTTATCTTTGATATTCTGACCTTGTTGTTCTAAAGAGTTTTCCTCCCTGAATAACAAATCATACATTTGCAAAGTTAATTAACTCAGATCTGATGTTTTTCTCCAATTCATTCCTAATTCAACGTGTAAGGTGTACACTGGATGTGTTCAGTCCATAAATAAGGAGACGAAATAAAGAACAGACAAAAAAAAAAAGTTAGACAACTAGAAACAAGGGCACTGAGGAAAGCAACTACAGACGAATTCCTTTCATTCCGTCACAACAGTCGAGAGGCTGTGAGGACTGATGGACTTGCGTTTAAGTCCCAGTTCTACCATTTACTATCTGGGTAATCTCAGTGCCTTATCTAGTAAACAAAAATAGCTAAGTTACCTGTGGCATTATCATAAAAAGTGAATGAAAATATATGTCATTTAACAGTGCTTGAGTCACAGTAAGTCCTTAATACATACTTAACAACAATTACCGAGCAAAGTTTCTACCAAGAGCACAGCTGCTGTCAGAAACAGAGATAAAGGTGACCTGGGAGGAAATCACAGAAAGGAAAGATATCTTTCCTGAATTTCTTCTAAGTCATATCCTTACAGACAAGGAAAACTCTTAGTAGAAAAGATGTCATTAAATTCTATATCCACTATTCCTATCATTAGGAATACTATGACAATTCCCACTTTTTAGAGTGCTTTTGGTTCCAAAACCATCTGTGGGTTCACCTGCAAGCCTAGCAGGGCCATCCACCACTGCCTCATCCAAACTGCAATATCGAAGGGATGTTAAATAACTGGAGGTCTCTGCAGATGATGCTATATTGCATAACTTAATCAAGAAATAATTATGTGCCCAGCATTATTTAGGTAGTGAGTGAGCTGTGAAAGAAGGAGTTCCTTCTACAAAGAAGGTAGAAGTAGCTGTAATGTCAGGAAAATGACATCACTTGCCTTAAATTTAGTCTTACAAGATTTTCTTAAGAATGTACTATTTGTTTACAAAATCTAACTCAGTATTTTTCTAAAATTGTAATGCCTTTCGCATGAGATCCCCAGACACGTGTACAAAATGTAGGAACAGACACAATGACCTAATAATAAACCAAGGAGCGAGCATCAATTTTCAAGAAAACTAGGCTGGGGACAAAAAATGACTAAGGGTCTTATGAATGAAAATCAAGACCTGAATTGTCTATCTAGAAGCAAACAGGTAGCCAGGACAGACCACAGAACACAGCTGCAGTACTCTGAGCCGCTGTCAATCTCACAGAGCTCACCTCTGGGGCAACTCCCTGCAAGCAAAGCAAGATCATCCCGCTCCTCTCACCAGAAGCTTCTCTTTTTCCAGGCTCCACGAGGCTAGGTTACATCTGAGCTCAGTTTCACCCATGTTGTGAGCTAATTACAAAGAATCCAGAAGTGTGGGAATGAACTGGGAATACTGTAGGCTGCTTTGACAAACCTCTGCACCATCTGCTGAAATATTAAGATGCTTGTTTTAAAAGTTGGCTGCCAGAGAAAGAGGTCACAGCACCAACTGTGGGGAAGTTCTCTTTAATAATTATTTTACTTCTCCTTCCTGTATACAAGAAGCAAGTCACTGAGCCAAAGGTGGACAGTCCAGAGATAAATGACCATTTCTTCTGACCTTCTTCTCCTGGTCCAGGCACCAGCAGGAGAGAACGAACCTAGAGCCTTAGTCACCAAAGGAAAAGAGGTATGGTCAAGAAATGTGTCTGTGCATTTCAGTTACTTGGGAAAATATATAGGAATGCCATTAAAACTCCTTTCTTTTTTTTATAATTGGCAGAGAGAAATTTAAAGTGCAATTAAAGAAATTAATGTACTTAAGGAAGATATCTCCCTCAGTAATCTGAGACTCATGGGATTTGAGATTCCCTTTGTAGGCTGGATGACTCTTTCTCAAACAAGAGCAGTCCAAAACAGCCTCAAGTTTGTAGACAAAGATTAGGACAACAGTCAAAGTTTCAAGGGGCTTAGAGAAAGCGAAGGAAAACCTTTTATGATTTAATGTCATTGTTAAAAGGTCCCAACACAATCATACGGGTGGTCAAGAACTGGATGATAGCCCTGGGACTCCGAATGGTAATGAGATAGACAGGGATCTTCTAAGAGTCCAGGCAGAAGTTCAGGAGTCCTCATTCCTGTGCTTCTATTGCTGGGGCTCAGCTACTCTGCCTATCTGCTTTTCTGCCCTTTACCAACTTGCCTCTACTCTACAAATAACCCAAAACTAGTTGCTATAGATTTGACTGTTTTGGAGTCAGGTACCAAAGATCCAACTAGTGGAGGCCAGGTACAAAAGCCTGGGCCACAAGGGCTGCAGAGGGCCCTGACCTCAGCCTGAGTTATAGGATAGGCAGACAACTGTGAAAGGGGCCATGAGCACGGCAGACCCCATACTGCTCACATGTACAGAAAGCAACTCTGCATCCGTATTTGGATCTTGCCTCACATGTTTGGCATTTACAGAGATTATTTATACCCAAAAGGGCACAGAGGATTATTGTTCAGTCCTAATAGTCCATGCTTATTGACACCACAGATAAAAAAGTATGTACACTAGGAGCTTTCCTACCAAGTACAGAAAGCACCAACAAAGACAGGTTGGTAACTTATGAAGGTTTTCCTCTCCTTTTCACTTTGTTTCAATGTCCTGTTTATCAGAATTAAAAGGTTCATGCATTCTGATTTCCACTTACCAGGAGGCTGGTCATTTTTCATCATTACGTACAGAGGTGGCTCCGAGTTTAGCTCAACCATCTGTCGTCCCTCACAAACCTGAGGGACTCACAGCAGGACCAGGAGAGTCAGCCAACCCTCTCAAGCAAGCTCTCAGGCCAGGGTTGACAAGTCACTCCTCAAGCCTGGGTTGATGAGACAGGAAGAACAGACCCACACACAAGCTAGGTAAAGCCAGACATGTGGGTCTAATAGGTCACAAAGAAAGCAAAGTAACCCTCTAAGAAAAAAATCTACCCATGAAACATTCACTATCAAAGATGTAAGAAGACGCCGGACACCACCTTCAAGCTCCAGATGGTTTTCCAGCCAAGAAACTAAAAACGTTCTCATGTGAGAGTCCCTTTTTATGTACAAAAAAACTAATGATGCCAACATTAAGCTGCAACATAAGACAACAAACTTTAATAGAAAGCATGACCAATCCACTGGAAAGAACACTTAACTCTAAAAAGGGCAGGACATTTAAAAACGTTTTCCTAAGAAAATTAAGCTCTGAAGACAATGGCATTAAAAATTATGAGATCAGATCCCGAGTTAACACATTTCATCCGGGGGGCCCTCGGCAGCACACACAACTTCCTGCTAGAGGGGAAGGGGAGTGGTGGGAAGTGGAAGTAAAGGAGTATTTTACAAGCCTTTTTATGAAATGTCACAATCCTGAGATACTCTGCTTAACAATGTCTCCAGCCTCTTTTAAATATACTTTTAAGAAACTGGTTAGGCAGGCTGGATGGAGAAAGTATATCAAGTTTGGAGTCAACATGAGTATCTGATCAGAGGCTCTGCCATTTACTAGGCATTTTCATTTTTAATGGCCATATTAATGCAAATCTGTTTTACCTAGCTCTCAACAAAATAAGGTGCATGTTGAGAATGGGTTCCAGAGTCCATCTTCAAACTCCAATTTAAATCTCACCTCTGCAAATAAATCTTGGGAATTGATTTAAGGTCACTTCCTCAGCTGTAAGAGTGGAATGTACAACTTAATACAGACTTGTGAAATGCCTTGCACACTGCTAGGTCAACAGTGGATACCCCAAGAAACAATTTTCTTCTTCGAATCCTATGGCCTCTTCCACATAAAGCTTCCAGAATTATCTGACAGCTTTAAGATATCATGATATCTGGTCATACAGTAAGTACCTATACATGCCATGCCCAAAATGAACACCAAAGCCAACTTTTCCCTAGGACATATTTTCTAGAAATGTCCTTCCAACGTTTTCAACCCATATTGGTCTAAAAGCAAAAAGAGTTGAAAGAAATTTACAGGAGTGTAGCTTTTAAAATCCTGACATCAGTCATATAGTAACTTTTCCCCTTAACAGTTACTTTATGTATCAATGAATAAGTAACTTACATTATTAAAGGAGTTAGTTGAAAACTAAGGGCAAATGAGTAAAATTCACTTACCCTTTCATTTGCAAACTTGAAGCAGTTTATTTCTTTTCGGATATCTCTCCCCGCCC
>NW_006433716.1:2803154-2825316 GCF_000325575.1 Pteropus alecto | reverse complement strand
AGAAAACCAAAACAATAATTCGTAAAGATCTATGCACCCCTATGTTCATGGCAGCACAATTTACAATAGCCAAGATATGGAAGCAACCTAAATGCCCATCAGCAGATGATTGGATAAAGAAGTCACAGTTCATATATACAATGGAATATTACTCAGCCATTAAAAAATATTAAATCCTACCATTTGCAATCATGTGAATGGACCTAGAGGTTATTATGCTGAATGAAATAAGTCAGAGAAAGATAAATACCATATGATTTCACTTATATGAGGACTCTAAAGAACAAAAAGAACAAACTAATCAAAAACAGACTCACAAATATAGTGGACAATTTTGGGACAGGTAGAGGGGAGGGAGGTTGGGGACTGGGTGAATGGGGTGAAGGGTTAAAGAAGCACAAATAGTTAATAGTTGGTCACAGGGATGGGGAGCACGCCATAGGGAATGCAGTTAGCATTAATATGATGGCTAGGTAGAGGGCCAGGGGAGGAAGGGAGCAATTGGGGAGATCATTTTATAAACTATATAAATGTCTAACCGACGTACTGTATACTTGAAACTAACAAAATAAATATTTTTGAAAAAAGCAGAGTTTGCTGAGTATCACACCCACAAGTAGTGAAGCAACTTTGAATTTTCCAGTGCCATTGCTATTTTTAAATTTCATGACATAAACAAGAATACACTTAACTCAAAGAGTTTTCATTTTCACAAGAACACAAACATACCTATTAAAATCCATCTAATACTCACCTCCTCCCTGAAGATTTATCAGTCTTACAAGGGAGGGCTTTAGTACTTCCTGACCATACTGATGATACTGAATTGTTTGCAAGCCTCACAGGTACCTATCCTCTCAATGATAAAAGGAATACTGTCTTGAGGCAAAGTAGTAGTTGGCCACCTCTTGCCTGCACAAAAACTGCCCTAAATCAATTTAAAAAGAGGACACCGGATGGCCAAGTCAGCTGCTGAGTTCTGGTCTGTGTTTCCTGTACTTGGCAACGGGATGGATGAAAAGTTATTGAGTTCCTAGAAGGAAGTGGAATCTTAGAAAAGCTGAGATGTGCTTTTTTTTCTTTTTTGATGGATAAAGAGAGCAATGCTTCTGGTCAACCCATTAAATGGTTTGCTAGAAATTGTTGACATTCTTCACCTGTTCTATTTGTGTGTGTGTGTGTATAAATAAATAAATCTTCCCTTCTCCTAGTGACTACAGAATAGTTTTCCATCAACTTTAGTCCTTTTGCAGGGTAACTTTTCAGTAAATAAATAAATGTGGAACCGTCATGGACTCCACCGTCAGCCCTTGGTAAAAGGACCCAGAACTTGTTGCATGAGGTCTTAACCTCACTGAGTTCAACTACTCAAATGATACTTGGACTATCCTAGCACCGGGGGCCATCTAATTGATGCTACAAGGGGAGCCAGGGATAGGGCAACTCCCAGTGCATGTACCCCAGACCTATTGAGTCAATCTCCGGGCCCAGAAATTTGTGTTTTAACAAGATCTCCAGGTAGCTCTTCAGTATGTTCAAGTTTAAGAAACATGCCTTAGAGTATATCTTCTCCAGCTTTAGTATGCATATGGATCAACCTGGGAATTCTGCTAAAATGCAGATTATGGTTCAGTATGTTGGAAGTTGGAGACAGTCTGCATTTCTAACAAGTTCCCAGGTGATATCAATGTTGCTGATCCATGGGTCATACTTAAAATAACAAGACTGTATAGAACAGAGTCCAATATTCTTATTCTGTGTACTGCAATAGTTTATTAGCAATCTAATTTAGAAACCAAGATTATGTAATGCTGAAGGGGAAAAGTTGTGATGGTGTGTAACTGGACCACTGCCTGAAATACTGTGCATTTTAGAAAAGCCCATACCTTCCATTTTTATGCAGTTCAATTTAGAATGTGAGTGCTACTGCCAAATGTATTATTGGGTATCATTTCACAGGACACGGCTCAGTTTCTAAATCACAGCCTGGTACCCAAAGTCTGCAGTTCTAATCACACAGTAAGTGCTCAACATTAGTCAAGTCAATTGCTACTCTGTTACTCGAGTTCCTCACCCGCCAAATGAAGGCATTTATAGCAACTAATTCCACAGGCTTATGTAGTCTTTACAGGTACAATAATGTGCATGACCAATAGGAAACAGGGGGAAAATAAATAGCTGCAACTGCCACTGAGATAAGAATTTTCTAAACACAGACAGCAGTAAGATAACTGAGTATCTTAACACCAAAAGAACAAATGCTCTCTTGTCTCTGATGGCAGAAAAATAAAGATATTTATCTGCACTAGGTTCCAGTAAAGCTCGCAAGCTTTCTGATCTCTTGGATGTGAATGTACCACAAGACACAAAGGAAATAATCTGAGTTCCAGTCCCAAAAAACAGTTATCAAATACAGCAGTCCCCCTACTTATGAGAGATATCTGATGGATGCCTGAAACCGCAGATAGTACCTAAACTTATATATACTTTGTTGTTTTCTATACATGCATACCTATGATTAAGTTTAACTTACAAATCAGGCACAGTAAGAGATTAACAATAACAAAATAAGACAATTATAATAATATACTGTAATAAAAGCTATGTGAGTATGGTCTCTCTCTCTTTCAAAATAACTCATTGTGCTGTACTCATCTTTTCCTCTAAAGGAAGTACTTTAAGGCATATCCAAATTGCCAGTATCACTACTCTTTGCTTTGGGGCCACTAAGTAAAATAAGGGTTAAACACAAGCGCGGTAAAACCAAGACAGCTGATCTGATAACCAAGATGCTACTAAGTGATTAATGGGCAGGGGGCGTCTACGGTGTGGATACACTGGACAAAGAGATGATTCACATCCTGGGTGGGATGGTGTGAGATTTCATCACGCTACATAGAACAGTGGCAATTTAAAACTTATAAATTAGTTATTCCTGGAATTTTCCATTTAATATTTTTTGAACCGCAACTGACCATAGGTAACTGAAACCACAGACAGTGAAAATGAGAAGGGGGGATGACTGTGCATCGTTTATCATTTACCTACCTGGAGATGGAGAACTCTCCTTTACCTTTTATTTAGCAGTGATGAAAAAAGCGAAACATTTTTATTCCATCGCAGGTTACACTGTCTCCCCAAGCCTCGGGTTTTACTATCTGCAAAATAGGGGTGTTGTGTACCTTTCAGAATTGTCACGAGTATCTGTAATAACCCATGTGAAATGCCCAGCCTCGTGACATAGTTCACATTCAAGAGAAGAAAGCTGTTATGACAAGACAGTTTCATATGATGACTCCGATAGTGAGTTAGAGAGCTATCTGCCCAAATACACCCTAGACCTCCACACTTTGTTATGGAGTGTTTGTGCTCTCCGCTCATCCTCCACCCCCGAAATTTACATGTTGAAATCTAATCCCCAAAGTGATGGTAACTGGAGGTGGAGCCTTTGGGAGGTAATTAGATCATGAGGGTGGATACTCACAAATGGGATTAGTGTCTTTATGCGAAGAGGCCAGAGAGCTGGCTAGCCATTGTTTCATGACCTGAGGTCACAATGAGAAGTTGGCAGCCTGCAACCTGGAGGGGGACCCTCACCAGAACCCCACCATGCTGGCCCTCTGACCTCAGATTTCCATAACTATGAGATAAATTTCTGTTGTTTATAAGCCTATCACTCTATGGTATTCTGTTATAGCAGCCTGAACTTAGACACTATTATGTAACATCCTGATATTCTTATATGACTGTATTAGGACGTGGATTTGGTTAAGAAATCACATTAGTCAAGCTACAAACTCTAGCAGAGAATATTCTATTACGTAGAGTAAATTCAAAGAGGCCACATTAGTTTTCTGGCTATTAACACCATAATAGATCCATAAAAACGGGAAAAGCTGTGAAATCTTGTATTAATAAATACACTACTGGGTCACCTGGACCCCTGAGATATTGAACCAAAGACATTTCAACTTCTCTTTACATTTCTGCCTCATATACTATTCAGACATACAACCAGCTTATGCACTGTCCAAGCGAAAAAAAGGTCAACTGTTCATATCCCTAATATTCACATTTAGAAGACCTTCTTATCCAAGGGGAATAAAAACAGAATGTGCAGCAAAAGTCCCTGCTGTGTCGCTTTGCGCTTTCTCTTGGAGCACAGTAATTCCCTTTCCATCCTTTTTCCGGAGTCATCATTTTACAATCTAGGTATTATTTTCAACCCTGACTCATCCTCAAAACAAGCAAGCAAACCTGAAATGCTTAAGAAACACAGATATACTATGAGCATTAATTACCGGACAGAGGAAATAAATTTAAGAATAAACTAGGTCCCACACCAACCCTAATTCTGAGTAAGCAGCATCTCCTCAAACTTCATTCTTTCCTTGTATGTGTTTTACAACTATTTCAAGCAGTTACAATGAATAAGGCACTATGGTAGACATAGATGGAAAGAAGCACCAAGCTGCATCACAGAAAGATCCTACCCTAAAAAATTTCCCAGTCTAGGATGTGAGTTAAAACACAAACTAGCATATCTATATATTACAGGCTTCACAAAAACAAACAAAAATGCCAGCTGTACTCTTTTCCTTAGGAGATGTTATTTGCAACGGTAAACCAAACAACCTCATTTTAAGGTAAAAGCAAATATTTCCAACAGGGCTGCCCATTGCTTATCGATACAGTGTATTTTATCATTAAGACTGCAGGCTCCAAAGTCAGACTAGTGAACTAAGCCCCAACTCTACAACTGAATATCTATGGTCCTTGGACAAGTTTCTTAACCTCTTTAAGTCTCATTTTATTCCTCTGTAAAACAGGGATTATTAGAATATCTCCCTCGTAATGTTAAGATTGATATACTGCACACAAACTGTTTAACATGTTACTGACCCAAAATATGCAGACAATATAAGTTTTCTGGGTGAAAACTGAGGTAGGAACAGACAACCATAGACTTCAGGAACCTGAAGAGAACAGAAAAGGAAGAGAAAGCAGGCAGAGTAGGAACATCTCATATTCCTATACTCTCTCAGCTCATTCCATCTGCTAGACCACTATGTCTTTATCTTGGCTGAAAAACCTCCCTCTATTATGGAGCCTGTTTGGGGCTCACCCTAGAACCAATGAACCAGAATCTAGGGTTGAGCCTCAAGCATCTTATACTAAAAAGCTTCAAAAATGAGTAGTATCATGCACACCTAAGTTTGTGAACCATTGTGAAGACAAAACATTTTATAAGTGCTGCAATATCTGCTTTAGATGTGATTCAGCTCAGATCTGATCCTTTATTTTGAGGCTAATACAGCTACCTAGTCTTCGAAATGTCAGGATCACTGTCTAAAATTCCATTCAGAGGTCTCCTTAATGGGGTTTCCACTGACTGATTGGCACTCCTCACCCTGGGCTTCCGTTTCTTGTGATGGAAGGGAGAGCATCACACTGAGCTGCCCTCACTCCTCTGTTCAGATATTCTGGCCAACCCATCTATCCATGTCTCCACATCTTTCTCATCTCATTTACCTGAAACGCTGTGGAGTCCCTTACTAATTTATCTAACACTATTCTACCAAACTGCTTTCAAATGTATTTGTAATCAAGTCTGAGTATTAAAAAACTATCTAATAGACTTATTTCAATTCTAATGTTTGTGGTAGCCTAGTATATATTGGTTAGGTTTCCAATATATACTAGTTTCCAATATATACAAAAGTTTTAAAAACATAAGAAATTTTCTCGCAGAGTTTGAAAAAACATGAAAGCCATCAATAATTCATTATTATTACCATTTCTTCATCTTCAGAGGGGAAGGAAAAAACAGTCTTACATTTACTGAAATTTTTTTTGTATTCAATTCAAATCATGATACTTTGATAGACTCATAGTATCACTTCAAAGTCATCCAAAGAAAAATAAAATATTTACACAAAACTGTTATTAAAATTACCAAATTAATTTTTAATTCACCAGTGTTCATACCTCTCCAAATATATGAAAACTTTTATCGGAAGGCATTGTAATTAAAGAAGAACTAACCCCCCACCCGACTAAGTAATCGATCTAAGCTGATCAGACAGATTGCCATCTAGTCAATCAATTGCCATTTGAAAGGCTGCTCTAAATATATCTTCCTATAAGTGTCTAAATCTCATCAAAATATAATGACTTCTAATTAATTTATGCTAGCTAACAGGAAATAAATTTTCATAATTTTAGATTCCCACTTGTAATACGATTACCAAAGCCTTCCAAGATTCCCAAATTATTTCTCCGAATATAGATGAAGTAACATATCCTCATTTTACTCTACAGAGAAGCCACTCTAAACCAGTCTTGTGCATTAGAGCAATCTCTAGCAGCCTTTAAAATAAAACTGAGTCCATCATCCTACTTAAGCTCAATACACTAGCAGTAAAGTACACATAATCTGCATTTTCTTATTTACGAAAGTAAATGGCTACAGTACAGTAAAGTAAGCAGGTGGCTGGCTACCTGCCAACTCTGAGACTATCTACTCTTCTGTAAAATGGGGACAAGACAGAATTCCCTGTCACAGGTTATAATGAGGTCCAAGTGAGGTCCCAATAAAAGCGTATTTTGATTTCTAAGGAAGTATGCTTATTAAATTTGTACAACACACGTGTATTTTTCAATCAAAACTATGTATCCAAAAGCAAAAGTGCAGACACTATTAAAAAAGTAAAACAATCCCTTCATTTGAGCTGTTTCTGAAGTGTCAGACAGTAAATTGGATCCAAGATTCTCTAAGAAGCTACTCTTTCCTAAAGATATAAGTCAATAAGCACCAGACTACATCTGTGAATCTCCATCTTACACTTGCTTTTGCAGATTATCCCACAGAAGCCCCAACAAGTCAAGAGCAACCAACCAGGAGTAAACACAAAAAGGACAAATTCCTGAGAAAAACAGGATAGTGTTTCGGGATGAGCCATATCCAGGTTTGCGCAATGAGTATTCAGAAGGAAAGGAATGGTACAGGTTCTTTCTGCACACAGCAGCCATAGCCATCCTGGCTTCCACAAAGTAAGGTGGTTAACTGATGCTGATCAGCACAGCATGCTGATGATCCCACTATACATTTGGCTTGGCTCAGGATCTCCCAATCGAATTTGCTAACACAGTAGCCTCCAGAAGAATCACCCATTAAAAACAATCCAAATACAGACTCTAAATGTGCATAAGGCCTTTTGTGATCTCCGCTGGAGCTTATACTATCTAACAGCTGCAACTGTGACTGTTCTAGCTAATTGCTCTCAGCAACAAAAATAAACAATCGCTCCAGGAAGAAGACTGTACCCGCCAAATATTAATGAATTTTTTAACAGTCAGATATCTCAAATCTTGGTTTAAAAGCCTTGCTACTGGTAAAGAAGTCTCAAAGTACAAACACAGGGTTGACAAGACCAGAAACTAAGTCTTTATTTTATACTTAATCCTTTCTGCCCCACTCTGCTATCCCCTACCCACCCCGCCCCCACAAAAAAAAAGGAAAAAGGACAGTGCCTTGTGTCTGGAAGAATTTAAGCAATCTGAGATATTTTAACTCATGTATAACTTTTTAACATATGGGGGAAAAGAGTCACACTGATTGGAGCTATTTTTAAAGTGCAGCTCTACCGTAAAAATAGACATTTACTCATAAGGATGCTTGAATAGAGAACAAGCCCAATCTACGTCTTATTGTTAAGAAAGGGGTGAAAAAAGGCTGTCGTGCTTTCTGGAGAGCCATTTATGGTCCGCCTGTGATGTCATGGCAGAATCCAGGTGCACTCTCTAACGAGTGTCTTTCAGCCTCCTCAATCCTTTAAAAAGTGCTCTTCTACCATCAGCTACTTCTCTGCACACATACAATAAGGAGCCAGTGTTTACCCAGGCCCTTGCAAGACAGAAGATCACTGCAATCAGAGACCCAAGGAAAAGATGAAAAATTACTCACCCACAATTGGGCTCGTCATCGCCTTCTCTTAGTTCCTACTCCGAAAGAGAGCATTTCCTTTTGCTAAGGAAAGAGAGAGAAGCAGTTGATTTGTCGAGACTCTGGGACATCTATGTGTTCTCTCTCCACAAGGAAACTATGTGGCTTCATACTTCTCTCCCCATCCAGGTTCCTGTTCCTTAGTTGAAGCTTGCAACCAAATTACCTCCCTTAAACAATAGCAAGTAAACACTGAGGCACCCTCCCAAACTAAGCTTTGGAGACATCATCACCCCTAGGTTCCGGACTTCAATTTGTCTTCAGCCTTTATAAAAGCCTGGAAAAATGGAGTTGTAATGGGAAACCATGTAGGATTCCTGATTCAGACCTCCCAGACAAAATGTCAGCATTAATCAATACAAAACAAACAAAACAAAACCGACAAAACAAAACAAAGCCAGACAACAGTTTTCATGTGCCGGGTCTTAAATCAAAATCAAAAATGCATTATTTTATGTCTGTTAAAAAAATTTTGTCCATATACTCATGGAACAAAATCAAAGAGGGGAAACATCCTTAGGAAGGATAAAAACACAAACTTGAATGTTTAATCTTTATAAAACTAGTTATATAATTACAACTTAAAACAAAAAGTAGAAGAGAAAAAGGGTATCTTTTTCAGGGGAGGACTAACTTTTGACTTATTTTTTGTACTTTATAAATCCTCTACAGTGGCTATGTTAATATTGACTGAAATTATCCACAAGGATCTAAATTATATTCAAGGCAACAAATAAAATACTCAATGCACTTAATTCAATTTGATTTCTAGATGCCTTACATACCCTGCAGGATTCAAGAAATCGGATCCTATGAAAAGACACAGTTTATGAAAGTTGACTCATTGTAGATTTTAGCTCATTAATGACAGCAAAGGGCTTCCAAGAAGTAGGAGAACTGGGTTCAAATGCCAGGTCTCAACATTAGCAAAAGAATCTTGAGAACCTTAACTTCTCTGGGTGTGATTAACATCTGCAAACTAAGGTGCAGAACAAGAAGACACCCGAGGGTGTCTTCTTGCTCAAAACCAGAGTAAAAATAGACAAATTAAATTTTCATCCCTGAAAGATAGCACAGCAACTGGTATAGAGCAGGTGCTCAATGTACATTCTGTGAAAGAATTACCAGAAGGGAAGTTTTAAAAAAGTATTTAAAACAGAGCTTCCCAACCTGTGAGCCATGGTGTGCTATCATATCATAGAAGGGTTAACAAGTGTGTCAAGATATTGATCTCCTCAGGACCATAGCCCATGATGTAAAACAAAGTCTGAAAAGCACAACTTTTTAAGAATACTACCAATACATGAAAAAATAGATCACATTTACTTAGGGCAAGTTTCAGATAAACATTTACATAAGGTTCTCACCACCCTTCATTCAAGAAAGACAGAATGTTTGCCTTATCATCTGGTACTCCGGCCATTTAATTTTAAAACAGAAAACTGGACCATTTATTTGAAAAAGTGAAGAGGCTTTCTTTATGCAACGTATGGGTGTAAAACAGATACCTAAGAGTAACTACTGAAAACCAGAATTTCAATATATATTTGAGTACATACAGAGAACACACAGCAGCAATCGTTCTCAAGAAATGAAAATGTGCTAAAATTTAAATAATACAGTTAACAATGCAAGCTCCACTTCAACATTTATAGTAATAGCTATTTATCCTTTCTGACAGTAACTCAGGGATTTCTTTTAGTGTGAAAAGCTGCATTATTTCTTGTAATTATTACTACTTATAACTTCACAAAACCTATTTTTTGAGAAGGGAAAAGATCTATAACATGCCTGTAAATATATGGCGGTTTACTTTCACCAGGGTGCTAAACAGTACTTCCCGACTGGCCATTTTCCCTTAGAGGTCCAAGAAATAACAGCTCTGCATCTTTTCAATGCTTACTCACCTGCATTTATGGATCATAACCTCCTTCCTCCATTCTCATCGAAACTGCTGCACCTTTGTCACAACTGCAATACAATGCAAAGAATAAAGCTACCTTGCCAACTGTGTGCTTCATTCCCAAGGGCGGGTCACCTTGAAGTGGCTGCCAGTTTCATTTTATCTGCAAGGAGGTCCACAGTGGGGCTGGTGGCTTCTGAAACTGTACGAAGGTGATTCTCCAAAGGAGTGCACAACGAGAATCAAGAGTTAGAGAGAGCATATGGCTACCAACAACCTATAAGTCAAGGAGCCCTTAGAATAAACAAAGCAACAAGCCCTTACCAGAAGAGCTATTTAAATGAGTTGCCTTTCTTTCCTGTGGTTCTTCATTGAAAGGGAAGAGATGGCTATTAATCTTTGTGTAGCTTTCAAAACAACAAAAGGAAAAAAACTGTCAAACCAAAACCTCATCTTAGAAATATCCAAAAAACATATGGACTTTATAAAATTCCCTTCACCTTCTATGAAGGTGATACTTGAGTGATATGGATAAGAAAAAATAAAATCTATATCAAAACATAATAGTGAACCAAATACTTTGGCACTAGAAATGGTACAAAAACTAAAATAAGGATCACTTTATCATCTTAAATCATTGAGTTTTAAAGGTATATACTTTGAGAAACAGACTGGTCTGATATGCTATTACTGGAGAGATTTTGCTCTTGGTCTTTTTGCATATCCTGAACAACTCCCAATAAATGTCTCCCTAAAAATAAGACAATGTCCTTCCTAGCAAGTTCTACACGACTCCAAAAATCACATATAATCGACCATAGCAAATATTTTTAGTGTTATGGTAGAAATGGGCAAGGGAAGAACAAAGTTTTGATGTTTAGATACTTCATATTTCATCATAAGCTCGAATTTTTGACAAATCTAAGATTTAACCAGTCACGGGCACGAAAATATTTAATGAACTCAGGTCTACACCGAATGTTGACCCATGTTGACATAGGGTTCCTCTACCTAATATGTCTTCATTAAGTATTCTCTTTTGAATTCCCTCCCCAATCTCTTAAATCCCACCTACTCTTAATAACCCAGTTCAATTGCTACCACTTCTGTGTGGCTTCCAATTTCCACGCCACTAATTACCCTCTCCACCAACACACACACACACACACACACACACACACACACACACACACACACACGCCACTCGTTCATTTTCTTTTTAATATACTTGGCGCAGATCACTCTTGACTTTCTTTATACTGTATATTATTTGTGGGTGTGGACAAATCTGGAGCACAAGACCGGTGCAAGAGAACAGAGGCAACTGTCTCTTGCATTTATGTCTGTCCTTTTCAGACTGTACACAGCAGGGGTAAATGCTTGGTTGCTATAAGGTATCTGAGATCATAACATCCATGAGTATTTTGGGGGGTTAGTATCAACTACTACATCTTAACCTACATCTTTAGTTATTAAAACTAAAAGTAATGTTAACATTGAGTTCGAGACCCTAAGACTTTTATTCAGAGTAGATAAAGCCAGTCGGCATGCCTTTAAAATTCAGGGTATTTTACTATATTAGTGCTTTGCTAATTGTCATTCCACATATTTTATGTTTAGAGAGATAAAGTACATCCAAGTCCCTCCATCAACCCATCTATGCAGAGAGACAGTGTCTTATTGTATAAAACTTATTTTGCTTTAGGAAGGATTTGGACATCTTAAAATATAAGAGCATCTTAAAAATTCACTAAACTAAACGATACTGATGTCAGATTGAAACTTACACAAATGAGCTAATAATCATTCCAAAAAAGAAAAAGCAGAATCTGTAAGAAAGGCAGAGCAGGTTTATTTTTGCAAGTTGTAACTGCGTTTATAAAAACTACAGCAAGTTAGCTTGACACCTGCTTCTGGATTCTCACAGCACTTAGGACTGTAGTCATGGCCCGGTGGCTTGTCTGTCCTCCCTCTTAACGTAACAGTTTCCAAGAAGATTAAGAGCCACATCTTGCTTACAGACTCAAGGCACAGTATAGTAATGAACAACAGTAAACCTGTAAATAATAAATATTCTTCTATTTCTATGAACCAGAATTCTGGAAAGGTTAATTTCAGTGGCCCTACGTCAAACAGGCTGTTTGTATTAATGGTGTAGATGTTTTAATTCCTCCAACTTGAAGGGAATTGAGCCCACTTTGGGGAATTTTCAGGGAAAGAAAACAAAGGACAGTAGAGAAAAATGAGCCATCTGCTGCAATAACTGAAGCTATAAGTGTTCTTCAAAAAAAAAATTAGTCTACGGCCATGCCACCCTGAACACACCCGATCCCGTCTGATCTCAGAAGCTGAGCAGGGTCAGGCCTGGTTAGTACTTGGATGGGAGACCACCTAGGAAGATTGGGTGCTATAGGTGTAAAAAAATTAAATTAAATTAAATTTTGTTGTGATGTTAGCAATTTTTGTTTTAGTCACTGTTTGAGGTTCCAATATGGTCACATAGGCATAAAGGATCAAAACCATCACCTCTTTTTTTTTTTTTTGTATCTTCCATCCAATAAAAGGTATATGCATATTGTTCTGGAAGTATATTAAAATTTCAACACACTTATTGTTAAAATATACACATTTTCTTATTTCTAGGTAATCCTTTGAATAGGGAGTTACAAGTTTCCACTACCTTTTTTGATCCTCTTATGAAGAATAAGACTTTGCAATCTATTAAAAAACAAAAAACAAAAAAAACAGGAGGGTTAAATTGCTAACACTTTTCCTCAAATAAGATTAAAATAATGTAAAATGATGTTCAGATTAAAAATTTATGTTTGTTACTCTAACAATGAATTGTGATACCCTAGATGATTTGCAAGCTTAAGGTGAGAAAGGATTCTAAGGAAAAAAAATATTTCTCCTAAAGTACACCGGTAGTTTCACAAACCTCCTTTTACTTAGAAGTTTTCCACTATCTGCTCAAATATAAGAGAACTGCTGACATGCAACCAAGTCAAAATAATGATAAGCATGCAAGAAGAGAAAGGTGAGGGGAGAATGTTCCAACATCACAAAATTAGAGTATCAAATTCATATAATAAAAAAGGGAGCATGGAGATTTGAGATTAATTGCATGTTGGAAGAAAAAGAATCGTCACTCATCTACGCTCTTGACTACTAAGTTGTGAATTCAGGACAATTTTTTGCAAGAAAAGCTGACAGATACAATCAAATAAAAAGAAGCCTAGTATACTTCATAAAAAAAAAAAAGTATTTCAATTTTACTTTTGAAGTTCTAGAGAAATAGAATGTTTGCATAAAAGATCAGTAAGAAATATTTTTCTCCCTCTACGGATCTGTTAGAGATGTGTTACAAGAACTGAATACGTATGTGAAACACGAGGTTGGCACAATTCATGATTTGTACACATGTGCTACTCACATCAACCCTGACCTGATGAAAACTGAGCTTCCGATTTTAGAGAACAGTTTCTTGACAATCCAGCTCTTGGGCAACAAATATAAATTTTACACACCAACAGTTAATGAATTAAATCTTGCCAGTGGAAGCAGAATAAGTTACCTTCCTTATATTTGGTTTTTCTTTAGCTCGAGTAAATGTGTGAGGACAACTCCCATTTGTAAGAAAAAAGAAAAGATGGTTATTAAATTAGAGCTACAGAATGATGTTAGCATCCAATTACCCCAACCTTACAACCAGTCAATAAAAGCACATATTCCTATAAAAATTGTTAATCAAGTAATATTTGAAAACTAACTAATTAGGTGTCATTCAAAAAGGTTTCTTTGCACATTCTACTTCAATTAACATGCCTTTGGAATTCTTACTTTAGATAACACTGCTTTCTACTTTATAAAGCTCGAGAGAGCCAGTTCATTAGACTGAGCACAGGAACCCCCAAAATGTGTATAAAGACCTACTCACCACACTGTTCTTTCCCTTCAACTTTGTTTATTGATGTACTGAACATGAAAAAGTACAAAGAATCCAAACACAAAAGAAAACATGTACAGCCTCTTAAATACTCAACAGAACCTATTTTCTATTTTAACAGATGTGAATTAAGTCATACTGTACAACTTCAAATAAATACCAGCCTTACATTTTATTAAGTGCTCTGATAAACACTGTAAAGTGAAGCACAATTTGCATGCCCTCTCATCAATGCCTTTGTTTGCTACAGTAGTATAGGAAAGAAGCATGTAGCTGCTGTTTTCCCCTGAGGGAAACCTTATTTTTTTTAAGTATATACATGTATCTTGTTTTTTTGTTTTTTTGTCTTTTTTTTTTTTAAACGCAGGTTAACTCTGACAATCTAAATGCACCTAAGGATATGAGAAAGTGCTAAGCCAATTGATTTCTGAATAGCATTGAGTGGGTCAGCATGAAAACTCGCTTTTTCACTTTAGCACGCGCCTCACAGTATATGTACTGTACTATACTGAAAAATTTTATAACTACAATTTTAAATAATAAAAAATAAAACAACGCAACTGCAAAGATAATGTACAACTATGTTATGCATAGCACATTGCCTGTTCTAAGGGGAAGCATGTGAGCATCTCAGTTTATACAAAAAGCAGGACGTAACTATATAGTTCTCAGTGCATCCTGATGAAGGCATTTTTGCCTTCAGCTTTTTTGAAAATTTATTATAAGCTAGATGCTAATCAGAAAATATTTTGTATTTTTAAAATTTCTTTCATACATGGTAAAGACTTATTTTATTATTTCCCCCAAATAGTGGTTTAAGCATCATACAAAGTTAAATTTCAATAGCATACAGATATTTATGATTTTTGTATGAAAAATGTAAGGAAATTTGTTCAAAACCTATGGTTATACTCATTTTTTTTTTTACCACAAACATATTTATAAACGAAAATGTAGCCATCACCATAAACAGCTGAAGCTAGACTATCTACAGACAAAATTAGCAACAAATCTGATGCACTGTAAATTCAAGTCCTCAGGACAACAAAAGTGATTAAGCAAGACCTCAAGTAACAATGTTAATGCCATTTACAAAGGAAAAAACTGATACAAAAACATTCAAAACCTGAACATCACTTGGCATGTAAGGGGAAAAAAATCAAATTAGCTGAAAGGTTCATAAACACAAGGTCTTATTTACATTACACAAAGCTCAGGTGTTAGCCTTGAACGTAACTTCCAAAATACCTTCAAATATATCCAACTCAGATCACTTTTGCTGATTTGCTGCAGTACAAATCATGTGCAACATCTTTTTTCCTTAAGACAAAACAATTCTTCAAACAATACTGCAAGTACATCACTAAACACCGTGAGCTCTATCTGAAGGGATTTCTTTAGGAAGAACAGATTTTTTCCCCCATCTCTTGGTAATTTAAATTTCTTGCCTGCTCTTATATATTCTTTTGTAAATTTTTTTTATTTGTTTCAAAATCACAAATCAATGTGAGCCACCTATCACATAATAACCAGGATGATCAGACGCTCCACTGGTGATTACAAAAACGAAACCAGCAGTGTTTTCCCCCATTGATTCTATTCCTTTCATACAAAGATCTCAAAAGTATTTTCTACATCATAAATCTTTCTAAATTTTCCAACCGCTGCAAATTTCCTGGTAAATTTTAAAAGCTCACTAGGTGTCATATGAAGAGATTTCTCAAAGTATTCAAGTCAAAATATTTGTTCCAGGACCAGTAAAAAGTTTCTCCAAATTTTCTTTTTTATAAAAATAGATGCTTTTTTTAAACCCACATCAAAGAGGCTCTTATCTCTTTGGCAAGGTACTGCTTTACGAAAAGTTCTCCAGTATTCTTACAATAAGCGTTTATAATGTAGCCCCCCCCTTCCCCAACCCAAATCATAATTATAAAATAAATACTGTTTTTAACTTCATAAATAAAAATGTAAACTTCAAAATACTTTTCTTAGACATAACAGCAATGCTTTAAATGTAAACGAAACACAAAGCTAATCAGAAAAAGAAAAAAAGGGAGGGGGGAAGACACAACCAACTGAAGAATTACAACACAAAGCCTCAACATTTACTCACAGGTTCAAGGCAGTTATGTAAAAAGAAAAGAAATGTCTTCCCTTAGCTGAAACACTTTAAAAGGTCCACCTTCTTCAAAGAAGGCAATAGAATGCAATGTGACAGGTAAAAACCCTGTACCTCTTGTCCATATTCAAACATAAAAGATATTTAAGAAGTTTTAATTCAAATACTAGCAATAAAAAATCTCACATATTTCTTAGGATGCTAAGTAGTCGTTTTATCCCCATCTCAACACTGACTTACAAAGACATTTACTAATGTATAAAGTTTCTCTTAACTTGCCTTTGTTGTATAGTTTTCATATATAAATGGACTGAGGACAAGAGCTCATTAGGCTTTGTGCGTTTTGTTGGTCTTAAAGGACACCTGCAGTACTCTGTCTCCCAGACGGTATCCATTGAGGCTAGCTATTGCCATGGCGGCCTCATCATAGTTTGTCATAGTCACAAATCCAAAACCTTTGCATTTATTGGTGTTAAAGTCACGGATGACCTTCACGTTGGTGACAGCTCCAAAAGGCCCAAACATTTGCCACAGGATACTCTCATCTGCGTCAGGAGCCAGGTTGTACACAAAAATACACCACCCTGTTCCTGGGTGCCCTGGGATATTAATTCCAGCCAAACTGGTCATTCCATCAATGGTCATTGGAGAAAACCTACTAAACAAAATAGGGAACATGAACACGAACACGCACACACGCACGCACGCGCACACACACACACACACACACACACACACACACACAAAGAGAGAGAGAAACAGAGATTGGTTACAGCAATGGACTTATTTCTTTTCCCTTTACCATCTCAAGAATTTTAATAACTCCCCTCCCCCAACAGACACATACAACTATTTGATGTTTCAGCCAAAGTCTGTGTATGGCCTGCAGTGACATGCTATACTATCCAGGTATTAATAAGTTATGAAATGGTCATTATATGTTGTATTGAAAAATATTATCCAAAATAGCAAAAAAAAGAAATACACATGTTTAGAACTGCCCTCATGAATTTAAGCAGGACTAGGGGGAGGGGTGCAACACATAGGTAAACATGCTATAATGTCACAATGCAACATAAAATAAACAATGGGTTGTAAAAGACCAGGTGGCATCCAGTGATATAAAAATATTCCTTGAGTCAACTGTGCTTCAAAATGCAGCTTCTCACCAGGTTGTACATGCAAAAGAAAACTCAAAACAAACTTATGAAGGGTGTCGCTCCCAAAATCAAAGAGACTAATCACTTATGGGATAGGATTATGAGTATCATGAACCTCTATCATTACCTCTTTACTCCATAAGCCATATTGAGCAGATTGTCCAACCTGCAAAACACATATTTAGCAAACTTCAGTTTTTAATTTTTCCCCTTGATGATCAAGAAAGCTGGGCTTTTTACTGCCATCTTCCAAGGGGATATGTGTATATTTATTGTATGTGAAGTCTCAAAAATTGGGGCTTTTCACATTCCTGAGAGAATGGGTACGCACTGCCACAAGACTAGCATTTCCGATGGATACAGTTTATCTCTACAAGGGTCAGTGCAATGCAGGGTCATCTAAGGAAACCCTGCAGGGAAGAAATTTAGAGGTTCTGGAATAGTTAACATTTGGGCTCTCATCTTTTTCCAGGCAAGTTCTAAGTGCTCCACATGCACCTACATAGACGCTGTATTACTTTTAATTCTCATAACTCTATTGGTTCCTGTGTATATTAAGGAACACAGATTAAGTGACTTGCCCAAGACCCCAGCACTAGTAAATGGTGGCACCAATATTCGAACTCTGCAGTTTACAGAATTCCATAAACTTCCCTTCAACCTCCATACTTGGAAGGACTTTGATATCTTAGAATCAGAGTGGTGTTATTACAAGTTAAAAGAACCTCAGCTAAACCTCCCGCATCTGTGTGTTCAGCTAAGAGTCAGAGAAAGAATGACAACAGACTCACTGCTCCAGTGAGCAACAAAGGGAGCTCAGCCCCGGAGCCTGATGCTCATTTTGACTATGCTACAAGAAGTGTAGCCCTACTCATAGCCTAAGAAGCCCGGTAGAAACAAACAAACCAACTGTAGCTTCTCCTAAAACTTTTAAAAAGTATTGAGGTAGGTGAGTCCTCTTTCAAACTCTCTATACCTTTTCCTATTTCAAAAATTAAATTGATTTTATAGTACATGATTCTTCCTGCTTTATCAGTTTCAAAGGCCAATCTGATGCTCCAAATTTCCACCATGCATACCAACTAACTGCATGTGTTTAGAGGTGGGCATAACTTAATACCTTGCTCATACAACCAGCCTGAACAGCCACGATGTTCCACACTCTCCAAATAAGACCCTGGGTGACTGAAACAATTTTTTCTCTCTTTTAATATCCATGAAAAGAAAGTTTGAAAAATGCCTCCACCTTATTTGTCTAACCTGTGGCCTCAAATGAAGCTAAAGCGAACATGAGAAAGCAACTCCTTCTAGTTTTATAAAAGCCAAAAAAAAAAAAAAAAAAAAACCCCAAAAAACCCATCTTTTTTTTATTTTTCATATCTAATCCCAAGGCATTTTGTGTGCTTTGTAAAAATGGAAAGAACAGAGCCGAAGTAATGCAAAGTGTAAGGAAACAACAAATCACAATGACAAAAGATCCTCATCTATGTGTCCATCCTGTCCCACTACTCTCTCAGGAGCAGGGACACATTCACCCTCACTGCACTACTGAGCATGGAGCACAGGCCTAGATCACCACGGTTTACAATGCCTCTCTGTTGACGGAATAAAAGCAATAAGGTTACGAACATTATCCTTAACTACTTAACCCAGCATGAAAACTAGCAGGAGGGCTGGTCGAGGAGCCTGTTTGCACATGCAAGGGAGAAAGCACACGTGTGGAAAGAGAACACAGGTGGGAGGGCTTTGTTTTCTGCAGAGGTGATGAGTATAGTCAAAGATGCCATATCTTTATACTCCAAAAGGCCACAAATACCAGAAATAAAGATGCACACAATTTAAATCACTAACCATAAAGTAAACTGATATAGAAAATTTCATTAAATTGCTGAAATGAACAATATAGAATGCATGTAGCATAGAATACCTATAGAACTGAATAGTATATTGAGGTCTCCTTCCAAAGTGCTGAAAGGTCCAGATGCAGAGGTGACCTTATCAACTTATTCAAAATAGGGTTAGATTATCTCTGTGCATTAACTGGGCACAGGTAGGGACACTCCGCCACCAGCAGCTTAGACACCAACCAAATGTACAGAGATAGAACCTCCTACACAAGTTTTCAGTGTTTTCCAGACGGTAGAAACCAAAACTGCCCACATGCATTGGGGGAGAGATAATTCATTCCCCACTATCCATCCCAGGAATTTCCAGGCAGGAGGCCCAGGACTTTTATACTAGGATCTCTGAGGACCTCTCAGTGGGTCTCATATTTGTCTTACCTATGAAATCATAAGCAATGACATGATCCTCATTGATTTCTTCACTTAGTACCTATTTTAGGAAAAATTCAGTCTTTTGGAACTTAAGCCAAGTTATCTATCTCTGCCTCTACTTCTCCCTTTTCCTCTTTTTCTCTCCCACCTCCCCCATCAACAAGGAGTACAGGGAGGAAGTGGAGCATAAGACTTAAGAAACAGGACCTAGGTGATGCTGAAAAATACTGCCTGCATGAAGGTGGGCCTAGCAGTTCTCCCTGCTCTCTCAGTGCCACACACCTGTGTTTCTCATGGAAGCTGGGGGAAGACAGTGGGTGCTCCATGTGAGCACCATAAACCTCAAGTCTAGCAGCTGGAAAACTGTACAGTAGGCAGTTAGCTCAGACACAAGGATCATGCTCACTCTCCAGAATTGTTCATCTCTGCTGGGGCTGTCCAGAGTTCAATTTTATGTGTACTCATTTAAAAATGGAACCAAATTTTTAATGGAGACCAAGTTAATAGCCTCTTGAATGAACTATAGGATGAGGGGGGAATTATGCATGATGAGGTATTGCAGTATGGCAAGTAAATATTAAAGTGTCTATTACATATGGATTTTTAAACATTTTTTAAGTTTCCTTTACTCATATTTAATAAATGCATTGCATCCAGTGCCCTCAATTCACTCTCTATGCATCACATACTTTCCTGAACGAAGGCTGAGAAGTCCTCAAAGGGACAGTGAGACACTCTCAACCTGTTCTTTAGCTTGGACATTATCTACTTTACAAATAATACGTTACGGGGATTTGGAGGATTAATAGGTAAACCTAGCTTTAAAGTAACCCCTCAAAGGAGAAGTAACTTCAAAAAGATTCCTGAAAAATCATCATAATCATCATCATCATCATCATCAACAGATGATAACACCAGTAAGAGAAGCCCAAGTAAATAAGAAAAGGGAGAGTTGATTATTTCTTCTACTCCTAGTACAAACTTCATTATGAGGTTAGACACAAGATAATCCAACACATCTCACATGAAGTCAGACAAGAAGTTCAAAATTAAGATAATTTTATGACTCTTAGTTTAAAGGTATAGTATTAACAACTAAGATATTGGGTAAATAAAATATAAAGCC
This sequence comes from Pteropus alecto, assembly GCF_000325575.1. Classification (NCBI taxonomy): domain Eukaryota; kingdom Metazoa; phylum Chordata; class Mammalia; order Chiroptera; family Pteropodidae; genus Pteropus; species Pteropus alecto. The sequence continues at coordinate 2,804,781 of NW_006433716.1, read as the reverse complement.
AGACAGCATGATTATTAGCAAAACATTTGATATAGTTTATCTTTACCCAATCTTTATCTTCTATGATTGATCAAGGTTTATGAGCTAATAAATGTAATAGCAAAAGCCCATGTGTGTATAATTTACAAAAAATATATGTACTATGGATACATGTACAAACATTTTTCTATCATTAGGAATACAACTCAGCGTATAACTAGGCAGTATTTTGAATGGAACCATATATTAGGTAGAGTATTCCCATTTCAAAGCTAGGTATTTCTAAGTAGAGAATAAAAAAGTACCTCCCTAGTTGCCAAAAAATTTAGCTGACAGACTATGGGAGGGCCCATAAATAAGGGAAAATGTAAATTCAAGTCAGAAATAAAAACATAAAGAGAGATTTAATGGGTAAGAAAATAAAACTTTGAACTCTAAAAATAATGGTTCTCAAAACCACTCCAAAGTGCCAAGATCTGCTTTGAAGTTAAACCACAACAAGATCATCAACTTACCCCCTTATCCAATTAGATGGTATCATCTGTCCTCTAAGAGAGAAAAAAATGATTCAGGAGAATTGATACCAGTTTCTTCCAAAAGGAAACTGTGATAGTGCAACCAGCAAATGCCTTAAATGCAACTCAAGTGCTGATTTAAATGGTTCCTTTAAAAATGCATAAAGGCTTACTGAAGCAGGCACATAGGCCATTAGACTAGATCACATTCAATAAAATTAAAGGTGCTCCGCAAAAAGAGAGATGAAAAAATTTAGCTGAAAGTTTAATTCAGATACCATGTCCCAAGAATATACTTAAGGGCTTGAATTACTCTACCCATTCAAATAAATAAGAATAGTTTTATTTTGAAAATTGTGGTGAATTAAATAAGCGTATTAGATCAGCAGTGCTGATGTTAAAATAATTCTCTTTCTAATTATTCATATGGGTTGACTGAGTCATAAATCTCACAAGTCCACTTTTAAAGTGAACCCTTATTACATGGATTTTAATTTTTTTACTTTAAAAGATGTGCATTTCATTAATATTAATATCTTTGACTGTTATTATAATACTTAATAACTTATATTTTCCAATATCCCTTAACTCTCAAGGTATTATGACAACATAAAAGCATAGAGAGAAATTTTATAAGTGTCTGCTGGAAGGTGACAAACTCAAGGCTAAGAGCATTAGGACACATACTAGGACAACATATTTTTATAATAATTCAGACCTAGAGAAGAGCAAAATACTAACAAAACGAGCAAATTCTTAATTCAAGAGTCTTTATATGGTGAAAGAAGATTCAGTCTTAATTCAACAGAAGTAGTGGGGGAAAAATCAAGGTAATGACAGCCAAGTTTTTAAAGGTATTAAAAAAAAAGGCAACCAAACACACACCAGGTTAAACCTGAACTCTAAAAGTAAAGGCTCTCCACTGCTTCTCACACTCAGTCTAGACGAAACACTTTCACTGAGCTCAAACACTAGTTCATAATTTACTATCTAGACAGAGATTATAGGAGGAGATGGAGACAAGAGTTAAATCTGAAAGGACAATAAAAACCTACCCCATTTTCTGAAATCAAGTTTCCTCTGTAATAGACAACTCATTTCCTGTTCTCCATCCCCCCACCAAAAAGAAAATT
>NW_006433716.1:2788065-2803133 GCF_000325575.1 Pteropus alecto | reverse complement strand
AGAAAGAATTTCCAAGTTAATAACATATGGAACTAAAAGATAAAAACAGAATGAGCGGAAGATACTTAAAAAGCTATTAAATTTAACCATCAGAACATCCTGTATAAAGCTTTACCCAACTGCAAATAAAAAGCAGAGCATGCAGAGAGGAGGCTAGATGGAACTGAGAGCAAACACAGTAGTGACAACAACCTAATATTTGAGTCACTGACATGCCTTGCCATTTCAACAATCAGGAATTCTCCTGTCATTTCAGTGCTTTTGCTCAATCTTCCTCAGAATTCAATCTTAATTCTAAGAACAGTTTTACTTAATACTACCATAAAACAAAAACTAGAGCTTAAATCGGAAAACACCAAAAATAACAATTTAAACTAACACAGCTCTCTACTAACATCATTTTATATGCTTCCAGTTTTAAAATCAACAAGTTCAAAAACTTTTCTCTAAGCTTAAAATTCTTTTCTAGGCCCCAAAGAGCTCTGAAATTAACTGGATGAGCTGCCAAGGAAACGCCTCTAAAATTCCTTCAAGCTTGTCTGTGCTAAATTTGCAAAAAAATATTACATATTATTCACTTAAGTTGCCAGAGAAGAAACCTAAAGGCAGAACTGGGGGAAAAAAAAAAAGGCTCTGTGAGATTTCTTTCTCCCCAAGGGCAACAAGCATCAAGCAGCGCCATGCAGCTCTCCCTCCAGCTCAATCACCACTACCATCCACCAGTCAGAGGCGGCAGGCAGTGTTTCCTTTCTGTCAATGCTTTTTTACCTTACAAAGTTAAAGCAGAGTGAACACAAGGTTCAATCAACTGGTAGTCATCCAGTTCCATCTGGAGCCTTTTGATAGTACTACCTCTTCTTCCAGAGCAAAAAACCACCCCAAGTAGGAATTGAACACGGTGCTTATGGCAATTTTTTTTTCTCATACTTCAAGTGACATAGTTGAGTATTTTTTTAGGAGATATTTGACTGATTTTATCCCCCTTTTTTTTTTTTTTTAGCATTCTAAATACCACCAATGAAAAGATGCATGTGATTTGAGCTCAAAAAGACATAATTCTTTATTAAGCTATAATTGTGAATTTATCTTTGGTAATAAATATTCTGCCCCAGCAAGGAAAGGAATAAAATTGATATGCACTAGTGATTTAAAAAAACAAAACAGCATGGGGTTAAGATGGCATTATGGCTGCGGTACACCATAAGGCCAAAAAATGTTCTGGAAAATAAAAATCCAGTGACTTTGCTTTGTGCTCTGTTAGCATCTTAAAGTCACTGTTCTCAAATGAAAATTAGGGGTGTTTTTAAATGACTCTTCATTTGGTTGCTACCTCAAGATTAGAATAAAGCTTGAAAAATTGCAATATTTATATTTATCTATGAGATAGAATGTCTTTGTGCTACAGACGCATGGTCATTCCGTGGACTACACAGGGGTCCGAAAACTACCACCCACAGGCCAAATCCAGACTGCCATCTGTGTCTGTACGGCCCAGGAGCTGAGAATGGTTTTTATATTTTTAAGAGTTATTAAAAAAAAAAACAAACATATATGCAACGAAGACCGTGGCCCACAAAGTTTAAAATATTTACTATCTGGCCCTTTACAGTGAAGATATGCCAACCCCTATAAAAACTTAAAAAGAGGAGAGGGACCCATTTGTAGAAACTTAATGTATTCAAATAGGTTATGTATCTTTAACGGTGCACATATTATAAACCAAAGTAATGGAAAGAGCTTGACCTAAAAACTGAAACAGGAGAATAAAATCTTACTAAGAAAAAAACTAAAAAGGGGAAACTGAGCACTGGAGACAGTTAAGAAGAACCTAGTGTCCTGTAGGTCAGGGTATCTCAACCTTGACACTATTGATACTTGTAGCTGGAAAATCTGTTGTTGTTGTTGTTGTTGTTGTTGTTGTTGTTGTTGTTGGGGACTATAAGTACACTATAAGATGTTTAGTAGTATCCCTGGTCTCTACCCACTAGGTGCCAGTAGCACATCCCACCCAAGTTATGCCAACATAAATGTCTCTAGACACTGCCAAATGGTCCCTAAGGGGCAAAATTGCACCACCACTGAGACTGGCTGCTATAGGTTATTGTCCTTTTGTTCGTGTCTTCAATGTTAGCAAAAGACACTATTCCCCAAGTAGGTTTTCTCTGTGCCCATAAGCAAAAGGAAGAAAACGACAATAATAGCAAACCAGAGATTGTTAATAAAAATTCTGGACAGTGAACCTGAGAGTTTTGAGTATAGTTTGAGCACAAGAACCAGACCAGACTTACCTAAAACGCTGTGCCTGCTGAGCTAATGGTCCTGGATACCTTCTGTTTGGAGACTGGTACAGCTGCGAAAGGATGGCCTGATTGGTTTTTTGGCTTGGATTATTAGCAAACTTTACAGTGATTGGCTCTGTGGCACCAGGAGGTTTCTGGCCATTTAGGCCTTTGATAGCTTCTTCTGCCTCAATCCGCTTGTCAAATCGAATAAACCCTACACCCCTTGATATGCCTATGATAGATTTGGGTAAAAATTTAGAAGAGAGACAGTGGAAAAAGAAGAGGAAAAGAAGAAAAGATAAATTAATTTTTCCTTCTCAAGAACATGTTTTTTCACCCACATATAACATCTGCCACAAAATCAGAGGAGGAGAAAAGTTTTACCTTAACTAGTAGTAATTCAGTCTAGAATCACAATTTTGTATTTTTTTTAATGCATGAAGTCACCTTTTTAATTTGAATACCCATCATCACATGTCTACCAATAAGCTAAGAGAAATCACACAAGTATGTCCATGTTGCCTCTCTCCTGACTTCTTCTCTCCCTCCCATACATTCTCTTTATAATAATGTCAACAGCATGCCTGAATTTCATTTTTCAAATCATGTTACTGGACAAACAGCTCAGAAATGACAGGTACAGTGGCTCCAATTCTTGCAATAAGAACAGAACCAGGCATTTACTAAAAATGCTAAAAAATTGTGATTTCCATGGTTACATCATGGTGTCCTCCTTCTGAGACAGGATTACAATTTACCATGATAATCACATCACCACCATCGAAAATGCAAATATTTATTTTAATGGCCTCAAGATAGATGCTACGACTATGTCATAAAAAAAGAAAAAGATGTGTGCGCAGTAATGTCTAGTACTTTAGATAAAAAAAAAAAAAATGCTAAAAATACAGGCACAATGGTAAATTTATTTCAGCTAAATTTTTAAATAGTAAAATTCAACTTAATACTACATAGGATACTGATCCTTTAAGAAAAATGTCTGAAGAAGCTTTTCTGGTTCCCTAAAGCTTCTTCACTGCTTTTAACTAACTATACTATATTACAGAAATAATGTTATGTGGAGAAAGAGAGGTAAAAGAGAATCTAGATTTAAAAATAAAATAGAAGTAGAGCCTCAAAGCTTTTTGGCTTTAGCAAAATTATTCCTGACTATGGAATACCATTCCCTGTCTCATGCTCTCCCCACTCTGAGAGACAAGATTGGGAAAGCAGAGGGATGGCCAAATACCTGTCCAGCTTTTGAGAAATGGTAGCGGGAAACTGAGCTCACTCCATTTAATTAGCTTAAACGGGCCAATGGGGGTGGCCATAGCTGGCCATCATGAGATAGCAGTTGCAGGGAAACACTTGGCAAGCAAACTAGTACTAGCAGTACCAGCTTGGGACTAGTAGCTAGATGATTCAGAGTATGTCAATGAAGAAAATAATGAGAGGTTATTGAGGAAGATAGGCTGAGAAAATAAACTAGGTCATCATGATTTATAGGAACTTTATAAAGAAATGAGGTCTACTTGCTTAACGATTAATACTGTGTGACTTCAATGGCTTAGAATTATATTCTAACATAGATAAGGAATTTTCCACAGACTTTTATCTCAGACAGCCCTATCACTTCACCTTTCCTATTTAAGCTATATCCATTGCACATTATTACCACCTGATGGCTGAGTAACAAAATTACAGGATTTTTCATTTCAGGTAAAGTGAATAATTTTGCCTTGAAAAGCTGTTGAGTATAAAGATGAAATGACAGCAAATATCTACTAGCTCCTATTAAGAAATAACAATCCCTAGGACTGAACTGTTCTACAAGGAAAGCATCAGATTAGCAATGAAATGGCTTCTACATAAGCTGAGTCATCTAAACTAGTAGACCTCAAATCTGAGCATGTATCAGAATAACCTAAAGGGCTTCGTAAAATGCCCACCCTCAGAGTTTTATTCATTAGGTTTCTGGGTGGGGCCCAAGAATGTGCTTTTCTAACACAGTTCCAGGAGGCTGCTAATGGTGCAGGATCACACTTGAGAACCACTGACTAAACTAGGAGGTAACAATGTAGGTCTGCCTTGAGAGCCTAAGAACTCAGGATGGACTTGCAGTTCAGACAAGGACCTTCCTTAACACAGGTGAAATCTACTCTCAATTCAGAGTCCTCATTAAAAATGAATGAATTAAAAAGCATAAATGATATGAAAATAAAAAGGCATTTTTGTTGATTTAAAGAAATTTATCTGGATTGCTAGGCCTGGCTTTCTAACCCCATAACAGTCTGTGTGATAAAACACATTGTGATAGAATACATAAAGAGCATTATGAAATGCAGCCAGGAAGACAATATTTTTATATACCCTCACTGGACTAAATTTTCTCCACACAGCAAAACCTACAGACCATTCTCCCAAGCACATATATGATGATAGATATATTGCTCTACCCAGAACTCTTAAGTATGGTGCTTAGGCTCCTATGAGACTAATTAACAGCCCAGAAGTACATAACATGGGCTACTTCTGATCAAATTCAGATCAACTAAATTAATCTTCACTTGAATTAAAAATTTGGCCTGATTTTATTCTGTGGTTAATCCATCTCTTGTAAAGCAAAATCTGACACTGCAGTATACAGTGTATCTCTAGTGATATTATATGAGAGACAGAGAGAAGAAAAAGAACAGGGAGAATAAAAGAGAGGAGAGAGAAGAAAGAAACACAAAGAGGATAAGAAAACCTATTTTCTTTTTTAAAAACCCACAAAATCTTAATGTGACTGCTTGAGTATTTACACTATAGGTGATTCCCCCCACCCCTTATTGCCATATATCTCTATTTCCAATATGTTTTTAAAAGAGTAAGTATTGCATTTGTAATAGAAAAATATACTTGTACTTTATTTTTAAAATCTATAAGCAAATGTATAGCGCTAGCTTTTCTTTAAAAGCTTTGGCAGAAAGAGCCTCCTTATACACACATTTTAATAAACATATTAGTCTTCTCATTTCAGCTAAGTTAAAAGTTACATTAGGCATAAAATAAATGCTTAATATTCAAAATTTCAAACTTTTACACATGCCAATACGAGACAGCATGGACCTGGAAAACAGTCTTAACAGCAATTACCAGAGTAGCTGAAGTGTAATCCTCCTTTGGAGAACTTGCTTCATCTTGCTGCATTAAACTATGCTTTTTACAAAAATAAAATTGTTTATTAGTACTTTATAAGAAAGATGGGAGCTCTTTTTATGCAGCAGCTTGGAAATGAAGATTATAGCATCTGTAAATTTATTACAAGCCATGAAACAGGCTTCGAACCTGTACCTTCGGGGGAAATGACTCAAACTCACCCACTATACGCCACAATCTATTTTTATCCATGCATATTTATGAACAATTCTAGTAGAAAATTGCATTTTCTGGCCTACATACACCTTTGATGTGTTCTAGAGGCAAGCCTGCTATATGGGAAGGCAGAATATTTCACAATCTGCCAGTCAGAAAGTGTAAGAGATTGTCCAGAGCAGCTGCCTACTTACCAGTGACTTGGTCAACAAGAATACGAGAAGTGATAATGCGTCCATATTGTGAAAACAGCTGTTCTAACTCTTTCTGGGTCATTGTTTTCGGAAGACCACTGACGTACAAATTTGCATCTCTGATAGAAGCTGAACTTGGGCGAGCATAAGAAACCTGGAAAAGGGAAATAAAATTAAACGTATATGCAAACATATATGCAAACTTGGTTACCTTCCTTCAGAAACTCAAACACTGCTTCAACTCAGTAGTAGCTCCTCCGTAAAGAGCATACCACAAACACCGAAGTTAAAGCAAGCCCAGTAACAGTTTTATTCATTGCTGGAGAAATTCTGAACAAATGAGAAATGCCATTCTGCTGGGTGGAGAGAACATTTACCCCTAGATTTATGAATTTCAAAACAGGCCAGTGAAGCACACAGTATAGTGCTACTCTTGGTGACCAAGTGGTCCTCAACGAGGCTGAGCCCCTAAAGTAGGGATTTAGGCTAAATCAAATAATTTAGCTTAAAGGCTCTAAATTCATCCGATATTTCTGTGACCTGTTTTCGAGGCTCTCCCATCTCTGGGGGTAGTGGTGCCACATTTCTAAACAATTTACCCTATTATCAGTAAGTATGCCCTTTTAATTTATTCAAAAACAGCTTTCTATCCCCCATCATCCTCTGTCTACTGTCTTCATGTCCACAAGTCTTTTACACCTTGATTTCAAAAGATCTTAAGTCCCGTTATTGACTTTACCTGCCATTTTATGTACCCTTTCAAAAAAGGTGCCTATCTTTTAAGATACAGTATCCCAAAACTCTACAAGGATGGAAAACAAAATAAGTCCAAGTGTATTTGTTATTTGTTTATAATCAACATTCTTTATGTAAGTTTCACGTGGGAAGGAACTACAGCTGTCTCTCTTGGAGATATGTGCATCTTCAATATCTTGGCACGTAATAGGTGCTAGAATATTTGCTGAGTAAAGACAATCTAATAGCCCATACTCCCATAGGTCCACAACAGCTTACTGGACCACAGCATTTAAGGAACAGTTCATCAAATCATCCATATCTTGCCCAAACTGTAATTGGTGGCTTTTTGCCTACAAACTATCTCTGACCACATTCTCTTTAGTTTAAGTTCTTTTGAACTACCTGCAAAGAAAGAAATTTCACAATATATGATAACTTCTGCCTGTTGATTTTATCCATTAGAATCTGTTATTCTAGTTCATTGCTTATTAATTTTTTTTAATTTAAATAGCTTTTGATATGAAATATAAAATATTTTCTCCATGTTTTAAATTATGCCCATAGCTTTGTTAAAAGTATTTTGTTTGTTTGTTTGTTTGTTTGTTTTGCCTCCCTCCTCCAAAAAAAAAGCAAGCCAGGTTTTATACTACCTCATAAAGATCTTGTCTTTCACCCCTTCCCTAATAGTGTTAGCATTTAACATTCTTATCCTTTATTCAATAAGTTTGCTTTTTAACAAGTGAACATACATCTGTTGTACCAAAGGCTCCATTTGGAAGTTACATTAGCACTGTCCTGTTCTATAGACAAGGAATTCGGAATAGCAGTAGAGAGGAGACAGATAACTATTCATATACTACTTTTTCTTTATGCCACCACCCTTAAGAACAACGAACTTAAGGAACAATAACTTGGAAAACTGTAAGTGAAAAAATTAAGTCTCTTTATTGGAGAATAAAGGAGATGAAGAAATAATGAAAAATTCCAAGTGATCACCAAAATAATTTGAATGGAATCTAGTCTTGGGACTGCTATAAGCTGATAAAAACATAAAGCCAATGAATTATATATGTATTTAGTGATGTGAATACATAAATAGCCAATTTCTTTTCTAAAATGTAATCCTCAATTTTTTTAGTGAGCTAAAATTCCACCACTTGGACTCCCTTGATATCTAATAGACTCCAGGACAGGGAGCTCTCAGCAAGTCAGCTGTTAGTGTGCTCTAGATCATGTGAATGAAGTGTTCCTTTTATGAAGAGCCCCTTCCCATGAGCAACGAATAAGCATCTAAACACTCTCAAAGTTAGGAGGCTAACTTCCTATGACTGATAAAGCAGGAAGTAGGGATGGGCAGCCTCTCCATGAGCTGAAGCATGGCATGAAATAATCTAACAGTCTTTTAAGGTGACAGCTCTCTAAACAATGTGCCTGGCTTCAAAACTAGGTTCAATTCGTTAAGAGCTCTGTGAACTTGGACAAATTCTTAAGTCTATTACTACACAGTTGTACCTTTACATTGTTATTAGGAATAATTAAATAATCTCTAATATACATAAAATGCTGAGCATAGAACCTAAAAACCTAGGTGACTATATATAAATATTATTTGCCTCTGTATGCATCTGAAAAAGTAGGTAAAGACCCAGACTATTAAACTTGAGAGTAACCTGAGTCCATTACTGTGTTCCAGAATAATTTACTCATGCAGTGACATTTACTGCTTTGTGCATTTCAGAGGAGTGTGGGTGGAGTGTTTTAAAAGTTATCCGAAAATATATTTAGGAAAACGAGTTTATATTTAGTGCTTATATAAAAGCTTTGAAAACATACTTGGGTCAGTTATGTTACCTGCTTTTATTTTTCCCTCAATGTCTGGTCTTTGGTTCACATTGCTTTTTTAATTCCCAGCCGGTATTGACTATATTATCTTATTTTCTGTATTCTTGATGCTCTGGAATGTAGGGCCTGAATCCTGGAGAGACTGACTCTCCCCAGGAAAAGCTAATTCCTAGAGATAGTCAATGACTCCCTTGTGAGCATACTTTTGATATACAAACCAACCAATCCAGAGTCCACACCCTTATCTCCTTTAACAAACTCTCACATACCCAGCCAATATTCCCCCTGCCCTGCATCACGCCAAGGACAAGTACCAGACAACTAGGGCCCACCCCTATAGCCCAGAGCCCTCCAAAGTATTTCAAATTATCCAGCGCTAAGCTTACTTAGCATACTCTTCCCTGCCTTGCCCTTTCCTTAAGATTCTGGGCCATGCTATGCCCTCTCCCCTCCACTTCCTGACCATTCCTGGTGCTTCCCCATGTGGCCCTTCACGGCATGTTGTGCCTCCTGTTACTAGAGATTTGTGAGTATAAATTTGATCCTAACAATAATTTCCACATCTGCAAGTTTTACCATCCCTGATTAAAACAAATTCTGGGTACATTTTAGACCACAGACACATTAAAAGGGATCCAAGAACCAAGAACAAACCTTCCCAAAATAGTATTTTTCAGTAACTCTATCAATGAACTGGTTCCTATCACCACATACAGGACAGAGGTGACTAAATTGTATGTAAACTCACAGAGGTAAAAATAAGATTTCCATTTAACTCACACTTAGGACCTTCTGAGACTTCATTTGCAAATCATTTTCAAATACAGTATTTTGTTTGTGCCTCAAAACAACCCTGTGAGGTAGGCAGGGCACACATTAGTGTTTTATTGATGGTATAGACAAGGAAAGTAACATGCCAAAAGTTATACACAGTGTTGAATTCTGGATTCTAATTCTGATCTTCTGACTCCATGTTCTCATCTACTTGTCCAGTTTTCTTGCCACAATACCACACTATAGTAAATTAGCTTATCAGTGCACTTGTTCTGAGTGTTAAGAAAAATTAAATGAATCTTGGTTGTTTCTCAAACACACTGAGTGAAACTGAACACTGCAGAAAAAAGGATGGCACTAGAGTTATTTTATTTTCCATTCATTTTCTTTAAAAGTAACTTTTCCCCAAGAAAGAATGAGTGGCCACTAATTGCAATTAACTAGAGAAACTGCACATCGTTAGAATTTTGAAATTAGTTTTACTACTAATCCTTAAGATGTAATTAAATGAGTAATGCACCACCCCTGCCTACTTCCCCAAAAGATATAAAGACAACTACCCTCCTCCCAGACCTGTATGTATCACCCCTGCACCTTTGCTGTTTCTGGAAATAAAGCAGCTCCCTTTCCCTTGCTCTATCAAAGATATCACTGTCATCAACATCCTCTTCTTCTACCTCAAAGGCTTATGAACAGAAAATGTACTCTCAGACCAATGTAGGGAAGAAAATTTGCAGTGAGATAAGAATTTGCACTTTGGAGATTCAAATCAGTTTCTAGAACAAAATTTTGCACATGGCAATTACCAGCAACCTTCTCCATTCTGATTTTTTTTCTGTGAACTTGGAGCTTGTACTGGTTGGTGTCTTGTTTAATATTCACCTAGACCAGCATTCTTGAGCTGTCTTAAACCTCGAAGCGTTAAGTCTATCCTTGTGGTTCTTCAAGGCTAAAATCCTTTAGAGAAAACTCAAGAGATGATTTGTTTTATAGCAAATTCTGTATTGTAAACTTCAGTATAGTGAACCTTCAGGACACATCCCAGTGGGGTCAAAATAGCCTCTTCCTTCAACAAATGCAAGCAGTTCTCCAATTTACATTCTCTGGATTAATAGATGGGTTTGGATTTTTAAATTTTCACTGTCATTTAAACAGGTGAATATTTAATGCCTGAGAAACAAGGTTATGAAATGTCAAAACTACTAAGTGAAGGATCTAATTTAAGAGGCAGCCAGAGTCTGCAATTTAAATATTTAAAGATGATACAGAGAGTACAACACTGAACACCAATCTACTCCAATGATAGCTATTTAAAACTCAGGTTTATGCTGGAATTTCTCACAACCTTACAAGTGATATAATAAACACAGACAAGCAATATTGAGATTACTTGAGGGGAAAAGAAGAGAGGCAGTTAGAAGCACCAGGCAAATAAATGCTCTAGCCAATGGCTTCTCAAACTGTTCTTCACAGATGGGATCGGAATGGACAAAATACAGATAAAAACAGATTTATCGAAGGAATTAGAACTCAAAAATGGAATAGTTTGAAACAGAGTATTTCTTGTAATTAAAAACGTATTTCTTCATCAGCCACTGAAACTAATCATACATTAAAAATCAAGGACAAGTAACACATAGGAAGAATGAGCTATCAAAACACAAGTTAATCAAAATACACAAAAAAGGAACAGAAATATCTATGGATAAAAACTGATACTTTATTAAATGTACATAGTAAAGTTTAAAACCCCTGTACATCACTTTCAATGCAAGTCCATTTAAATGCTTTACTCCAAAAATATAACTGCTTTTGTTTGATTCATCAATGGAAAGATCAGTGACAGTGGACATTAATACTAAGAGATTAAGGTGATAAGGTCTATAAATGAACAAAGTGAATCCTTCTTTATTAAACTAAGGGCATTTGAAAAATCTCCCACTGGCAAGATCACCACTGAACAACTTCTATCGCTTGTCAATTACTGACCCAGGACTACAAACATTCTGAAAATTAGATACTTGCCACTTCAGACTTTTTTTGAAAAGCTCCATTCAATCTCTCCAGCTGAAAGAAGTGGACAAGGTCATAGTTATGACTATATAAACTGAGAATTAATTGCTGTTCATATCAAAAAATGGAGTCTTGATGGGACTATCTGAAAATGACACTATCACTAAATGAAGGTTAGCTCTGACTCTGGTAGGCAGTAACAAAGGTCTGGTGATAGCATCAAGGCTTTACAGACAGGTGACTACAGTAGATCCTCCAAAAGAACTCAGAAGTAAAGTATACAGAAGGATGTGATCTTTAACCACAATTCAGGCCACAGACCTCAAAATTCACCCAAAAGAAAGAAGTGTACTTTGATCTAGTTCTAAATGCAAAACCCTATTAGGAACAGGATTCAAAAACACATCACAGCGTATACATCAGGTTTTGTGCAAAGACAGGCCATGTTTCACAAAGGGCTGCAAATGAGTATACCTGAGAGAACAGAACATGTTGAAATTAAGTCCATCACAAATTAAAGATTAGCTCTAGCAATAGTTTTAGAGCTCAAAGGAATAATCACACCTAACAGAAGGCTTAGAGAAGGTATGATAGATTAGGGCAGTTACTAATAGGTATTCCAAGACACATAATTAGAAAACTATATCAATAGAAAATATATATGGAATCTCAAATTTCATTGACACTAGATTGTCGAATTAAGTCTACATAAAGATTGCGTTAATTCGAGCAAATAGTTCAGAGATACCACAGAATATATCTGATCACATTATTCTCTGCTTAAATTCCCTCAGGGGCTCCCTAATGCTTTAAGATGAATTCCAAATGTCTTAGTCCTTTATGCTCAGGACACTGACTACATTTTCTATATAAACACACACAACTTTCAACAGTTTCCCAAAGCTTCCTGCTCTCACTTCCCTGTCTGTGTCCAAAGACACCAATCAAAAAATTGGGTAGAGGATTTGGGAGCCTTGAATCTCTGTCAAGTAGTTTTCCTTTATACCAATGGCTGCAATAGAGAGTCTGAAATCATGCAAGTTTTCAGAAAATGACAGTTATTGGGAGGATAATCAGACATTTACAAGGAAATACCAGAAGAGATATGTAAGACAAACCTTAGATTTGCCGAATGTTTTCTTATATACACACAAGAAAATCTAAAATACATCAAAATGGGTCATTCCTTTAGGACAGTTATTATGTTTCTTCTACTAGTAATGCCTGAGAATTATATAGGAAATGTTTAGGAAAAATCTTATAGGGGTGGGAAAAATGACGGGAGAGGAAGGGAAGAGAGAAAAATCAAACTAAGAATCTTGAGACTAGTGCCTTATACCAATTAAACTAAAATGTACTTAAAATAGTAAGAATCTCTTGTATTAAACATGACTACTTTTTTCTTTTTAATTGCATACCATTTAACAGAAAGGGAAAACAGTAACTGGTTGTTTCAAACTACAGAGACTTCCCAGCTTCACATCATGTTCAAATTTTAGTGTAACATCATGAAATAAAATTCAAGGCAGGTGATTCTTATAGCCAACTTAAAGATGATTACTAAAAATAAGCAATGTCATAAGTGATCACAGATGACACTGTTACAAGTAATACTAAAAGTACTGAATAGCCACAGAAAAAACAAAAGTATTCTGGTTATAAGATTTGTACTAAGCAACTAATTATAAACCAGGAACTTGACAAATTAGATTTCCTTTTTCACACATCTTAAATTCAGCCTCTGAAAAACTACACAGGGCAGAATTTATTAAATGCTACCCAAAACAGTTTCATCTATGTATCTCAAATAAGGGTTCAAATAGGCTGCCATAACAGACATCTTCACTTTTTATTGAAGTATTGTAGCTGGCAGATCATATCTGCCCTTTTATTGTTGCTTCTGCTTTTCTGCAGTAAGCGGTTGGTTCGACAAGGGGTCTCATGCCGATAAAGACAAACGGAGTCCACGGTAGAGATATTCTTGAAATGCAATTTGAGAGAGACTACAAATGCCTTCCAAATTCCTAAAGACCTCTGCACATAAAGAATTTAACAAAAAATAAAACATAAGCAGAGCAATGGTATGAATATGGCATCTGGAGGAGGGGGTGGTGGTGGTTAAAGCAAATCTACTACTGCTGTGGTGGTAGATTAGTCATTCCAAGGTCTAAGCAGGAATCTGTCAGTCAAAACGTTCCACATTCCATTTCCAATCCCGTACCTTCACTTAGCCCATTAAAATTTTAGAAAGCAATTACACTAAAGTGGCACACACACAAAAAAATAGATAGGAGTTTTACCTATAACTGGCAGAGTCCATTCCTAACCTCTCTGCCTTAGAAGTGTCAGTACTGGGTAAAGCAGACTGCCTGACTTTTAACATTAAAAATGAAATGATCCTGTACTTATTTGGTCACATAATCTACCAATATTAAGTAAACATGAATAGGAAGCAGAAGAGAATGCATTATTACTAGTGAAGCTCTGGCTACAAGACAGCATACGGTGAACTAGTGGTCAGAAGTTAATACTTGTACTAGAGCCCTCCAAAGTTAAGGAGTAAAATCGCAGGGCAGAGTCACACAGAGCTAGGTCCAGGAGGTGGCTCTGTTGCTTACCAGGTATATAACTTGGGAATAATTTCCTTAGGTCCTTTGAAGCCTCTATTTCTTTATTTATAATTAGATATAAGATAGTCCTTACCTCACAGGGACCTTACAAGAATTAAATGAAATAATAAAACAATTAGCACAGAGCTGGAAAACCACAGTAATGTTTCAGTAATATAATGATTTCATGTATATAAAATTATAACAATGTAGATAATGAATGATAGCCCTTAATATTTATTAAGTGATTTCCATATGCCAGGCACTATTCTGAGTATATTAATTCAGCTGACCCTCACAACAAGTATATGAATTGAATAGTATTCCCAGTGTTCCCAATTTATGGAAGAAAAAACTCAAATATTACTATTATACTGAGATCAGATAAGAAGACATAGAGAAGGAGATTTGGCACAAAGATGTATGTACTTTAACAGAAAAACAGTTCAAAGATTAAATAAATAAGGCTTTTTCCAAATCCATGGCAGTTATCAATATTAATTCTTATATTATTACATTACAATGCAATCTTTAATTATAATGTGTAATTACAATAGTACAAAGTACTTCAAGTGTTTTGTAAGACAGTGGCAGATGAGTGTGCTAGAAAGCATGAAGCCTAGACAAAACATGAGGAAAAGGCTGTCTGTCATACAGTCAACACCCAAAATCTTTAAATGGACTAATACAGAAGGTCAACTCAATTTTATTTCTCCAATTAAACTACCACATATTAAATGTTCCCACTCCCTCATTCTCTCACAGAAATCTGCTAGAGTCTAAAGTGAGAGGCACAATAAGAATCGGGGGATACTTTTTGGGGAGACAGTAGTACAAATGAATAAATGGACTTCATGGAATAGCACCTAATTTCAGATTAGAGTTAAATGTATGTTTCTGATGTGGAATAGGCTACAAGTCACCATGCAACCAGTGCCTAATAACAATGTGATTTCACAGTATAAAAAATACTAAGAAGGCTACACTAGTAAGTAGTACTATAAATTTTTCATTTCAGACACCTTCATTAAATATACTACAAGGGTATTAGAAAGACTTAAAGAAGGGAAATCTCAATACTTAGTACTCAATACTCAGATGTGGTTGGGACTTCTTCAACATTGCCAGAGTAGCAGACTGCCTGCATGCCTCCTCCCAGGGTAACAAAACTGTAATTCATTTACAAAGCTCTTGTATGATTAAGCTTTATGCTCCTAGAAGGTTGAAAGTAATTCTTATATGTATGTTGCCCCCCCCCC
>NW_006433716.1:2735003-2787999 GCF_000325575.1 Pteropus alecto | reverse complement strand
GCACACATCAAGTAAACACTCAAATTCCTGCTCAGTGAATATATTCCACAGCCTCCTGCTGGGGCTATTTCTGAAGTACCTCTCAGGCAAGATGATTAGAAGGTGTGATGCTTGTCCAAACAATCTGGCTTTTTATACTTCATTGGAAATAATACAAGTTAAACTGGCTTACAGAAAAAATAGATGTACTCATCCAATTCTTTGAAAGCCATTCTCCAGTAATGGCTTAAAGGTTCTTTCGAGATTCTGAAACTTGATCAGATGCAATCTCCAACAAAAGCCACACTATCGAGATACCTGTCACAACTTACCTCCAAAAATAAACAAAATAGAATTTACGTAGTATTTGAACATCTAATGTATCTACGGCACTGTCAACAGATTAAAATGCTGAGTTAGAAAGTTAAATTTAAGGAAGGAGAACACACCACCTGGTACATGTAAACTGGAGCTGTTTAAGAATAACAACCAACTAGTACTGCTTGGTAATGTGTGGAAAAAGACAAACGTTCTCAACAAGCCAATTCTGGTGAGTTCCTCTCCTAGGGCTTTCATGTACTTCTTTATCTAAGGTTTGGGAGAGAGAGTGAGAAAGAAAATCTATGAAAGAGACAGATGATAGACAAAGACATAGGCTGATGGACTTATACAGAAAATCTAAAAGGATAACAGTAGTTATATCTTCATTTAATATAGAAAAGGAAAAGCAGCAGGTAAGTCCTTTATGCGTCTTTCATTTGATCATCTTCAATGCATAGTAACGCCTACCAGAAAGTGACAGAATTTCACTTAAATTTGTGAATTTTTCCATCTTTGAGCATATTTCTTATAAACGATATATAGACACTTCCTCATTCAGAATTTAGAAATAAAGCATAAATATTCTGTGAGGTTCTCTGAAGACAAAGATGCCTGCCCTCAGAGAGCAGACTACAAACGAGAAAAAGATAGCTTGCAGTGAAAAATAAGTGCTTTTATGGCCAAATCAAACTTGGTAAATAATAACAGTGATTTAGAGCAGTATAAAGGCAGAGAATGACCCAAAGCAACAGATAAGAATGAGATTCAAAGATAAAGAGCCCAGTTGAACCGAAATAAAATTTTCTATAAGACAATGACAACATCGGAATAGTGAGATGGGGCACACTCTAGAGCCCTTAAACTTGAGGGTGAAGCTTTTATGAGTAGGGGAGTGACAACATACAAAAATGTGTATGTCATATGCCTTTTATAAAATGGAGATAATCTTCTCATCATATGCTAGGTGAGGAGAACAGTTAAAATCAGTGTGGCAACAGAAAAGCTAATTTAAATACCATCTACAATAATTTTCCTTTTGTTCTATAACTAGATGAAAAACTGCTTTGGTACAATGTTTATTTAGATATCCAAGTCTTCTTTGACCTACTTATACATATAGTAATAAAAACACAATGATCCTATCTCTGTGTGAACACTAAATACTCCAGAGAAAAATTTCATCTTGGTATCATTTGTAAATATCTTAAATGAGTCTCATAGGTCATCATGGATTTTTACCAAACAAGGCAGATATAGGTCCATGAATTAATGAATAAAATCTTCATAAAATTCATCCCTATAGTTCCTTCTTATAAATTAGTTCTTCACTAAAAATGGATGAATGTAAAGTAAAGGTCTAGGTTTAATCAAATTTTTCTACCAATCATTTATGTAGACAGTTATTACTTAATAAAATAAGTGTATTTTATAGTTTTCAGATATAAGTTTCCTCTAAAAAGTACATGTCACATAAAGGCCTCCTGGCGCCTTTGGATGAGACATTCCTTCATGTGTTAATACCATTCTTCTTTCTCTGCCCGATAAAACCTATTTTTTTTAAATCCTATCACCTTTAAAACTATCACAGAAGCCTCTAAACAGTCAGTGACATATCCACTTGCACTGTACTCTTCATTCACTTATCACACATCCAAATAATGATCATTTAAGTGCTATCTCCCGTAGTACATAATGACATCAAGGACACCACCACATCTTGTCGTACTTTAGCACTATTCCAACATTTAGCAAAGCTGACTCATATATACTAGGCACTCAAAATGCTTGCAGAATTAAGAAATTTTTTAATTCCTCACAGATATTCCCTGTCCAAGACTGTATAATCATGATTGTGCAGTCTTAAAAACCAATTAGCAATGAAATGTTTTTTCAGTATTAGGTTTGTTATCTTTGCCCTTTTGAGGGAGATGGGAGAAAGGGAAAGGTAAAAAAGAACATGTATGACAGACATAAATCACTTTTAAAGCATATGATCTTCCCTACAAACTTAAATACTGGCCATTGGTCTAAATATGGCTCCATATAATGTAATAAGGCCCAAACGAGATGGGACTCTTGAAGATGAAATAATCAGTTCTACTAAACTTTTAGTGAACTTAAAAAAATTATTCATCAAACTTCCAAATGAAAATTTCTAGCAATCTTTCTCTTTTAAACAAAGGATATTTTATTTCCACAAAAGATATTTTATTTCCACAATCACACCTATTACAAATGTAAAACATTCTTCAACACATGCTTACATGGGCATATCTGATTTTATTGCACTTCACTTTATTGTGCTTCGCAGATATTGCATTTTTTTCCCCCACAAATTGAAGGCAAGACCCTCTTCCAGCAAAATGACTACTACTAATTTTATTGCAATGGTCTGGAACCAAACCCACACCTCCGAGGTGTGCCTGCATCACAAATAAACTACAATAGCCAAGAGTCAGTGTTTTCAGGTCTGACTTGACCCACCTGTCAGGTACCTAGTATGTACGTGTTTATGTGTATGTATATATACATAAGAGCACAAAAACATTAGGAAACCAACTCTTTCAAGGGTAGTCTGTCTGGTAAGCCTCAATCGGTACAAATTATACACTATTAAAAAAAAAATAAAAAGGGCAGTAACAAGAAATACTTTGGTTTGCCCATGGCATGCATTATATCATAAAAAGAAAAAGGGGCAATAAAAATGTTATAAGCCCTCCCCAGAGCCAAAGAAAGTTTTGCCTACACATATTTTATGAACCTGACATAAGTTATACAACTATAAAAATTTTATTCAACAGATAATTTTTTTTAAAAACACTGAAATATTACTAAATGTTTTATAACTTCAAACCTACCAAGATACTTTTCTCTCAACATGATTAGACCTTAGAGAATAATCACAGGGAACGCTTTTGTAAATGAACTGATTTGTAGGACTAAAAGTCTCATTCAAAGACAATCCCTCATTCTCCAAATATCTATTAGACACCTGAGCTACATATTCCCCCAAACAGCTTTAACAAAAAGTAATTACTGTATTCCTAAAGGCTTTTGTATGACAGCTCTGAAGATTTTACTGAGTTTTTAAGGAAAACACCAACAAACTTAACTGGACACAACGAAGAGACCATATCATTCACTGCCATTCACAGAACTACAGAAATTTAAAGAACAGTAGTAAGGAGAGAATAATCACCTTTACCTCTGTTGCAAGACAGTACTCTCCTGCTTCAGATGTGTGGAAGCACCTCACTTTACCTTCAGAATCCATTCCTGCAGTATTTAATTACACTGTCGGGAGCACAGAATTGTCTGGCACTGTGCCCTTTCTCTGGGTCTTGCTGATTGATAGCATCAATAACATTCACTGGCTGTAATTAAACCGCCAAATAGTATCCCCTTTGCCACTTGGTAGATCAATGTTCTTTAATACTCAGAGAACAAAGTACAAAGGTGAGAGGGGTGTTCTTAGCCCTCACCTTCACAGTTCATTTGACTTTGTGCACCAGAAAAGTTTGCAGACAATGCATATTTCACAATTCCCCCAAGACACTGGTTAATTTAGAAAAACTAAGGAAAATCCTGCCAGTTGGTGATGATTACTTAATAACCCATTTTTGCAAATTTGAGCAGAACAGAGACAGTCTAAGCCATTTGGCAATACCATACGCAGCTTTCACATAGTTTAAGGCAAAATTCAGATTATAAATCAAAAGATTTATAAATTAAGGTGGCATACAGTAAATTTAAAAAATATATAACATGCTATGTGGGGGAATTCTTAAGAAAATAGAGCAAATTCCTACTTATTCAAATCCTGACTATAAAGTTCAAATATCCAGGTACTTCTACGGAGGGGTATGGTTAGAAACCTATAAATACGAGTTAGATTTTAATTGCATTGTAAAAGCGACTTCCATAATCTAAGGATCCACAAGCATCTTGGATCATATCATTCAACTTCCAATCTCTACACTACAAAACAGCCATTTTAAATAAGTGGGCCCCAGAAGAACTATACTGCAAATTCCCCATTCTCAGAATTGAATATTAAATGATGGTTTATGTAATTGCAATGCTAAAAGTATTTAATGACATTCAAATGCTCTACAAATGAAAAAATTGTGTGTGTGTGTGTGTGTATTACTTTTTAGGTAAATCCAGTATTATATTTATTAAAAATACATCTGTTAATCATAAACATTCCAGATCGTTTATGATAGACCCCACAAACGAAAATCTTATTTACATATACATTCGTTTTGAAATAAGCACCCCAGACCTACTCAAATGCAAATCATTAAGGTCCACTAAACAATGGTTCTCAGATCAGACAGACCATCACCTGTTAAGAATTACCTGCAACTGCTGTTAAAATACAATTTCCTTGGCTTCACTCTACTGATAATAGGATACAGTAAGTCTTGCCTGGGGTCCAGAAATCTGCATTTTATCAACTACCCTACCCCACTGTTTCTGATAAATATTAGCTCTGGCAGTCCCTTAGGTAGAGGAATTCAAACGGGTAATCTTCAAATTCTGAGGAGAATTTGGGTTCCCTGGAGAGCTCATAAAAATTACAGATGACAAGCTTTCCTCCTTGCCATCCATCAATGTTGGTTTCTTGGTTTCCAAACGAGTAAGACAATTTCACAGGTATTTTCGAAATGAAGTATGTGTGAATATAAATCACCAACAAATACAGCAATATAAAAGTAAAACAAAGCTCATAAAACCCATTCAAAGGTATAGTCAGACTGGCTGGATGTGGCTCAGATGGATTAGGGAACATACCAGCTTGGCCCATCTCTGCAAGAGGCTGCTGTGCTCCATTCTTTGAGGTTAGAGCTTTCTAGGCATGTGAACAGGATCGTTTGGGTAAAGCAAGCAGGAACTGTTGAATTTCTAAATAGTTATTTAACAAAATCTTTGGAAATGAAAGCTTTTTCTGAATTATCTGTTTCTAGGACCAGGCTCTGCTTTTCCTTGCCCTTCCCGCTACTCACCGGAAGGTCACTACAAGATTCATTAGCAACCCCAGAACCTATGCAGGAAGGATTAAATTTCTCATTCCTGTGGGAGAAGGTAACCTTATACTAATTGACCACAAAACAGATCACATTAGCATGACTTTTTTTTTTTTTTCAAAATCCACTTCTCTGTAAGATAACTATAGCAATTTGATAAGGTAACTACAGTAATTTTTTAAATATCCGACAAAATTAAACCAAAGAACTAAATATTGTGACTACTTCAGAGCAAAAGTAGCTTTTTAATTCCTCCCCAACTAGATTTCTAAAATACAAATTTAATATTAAAAAAAATGAAAAACAATTGAATATTCTTGATCTCTCTCTCTGAAAGTAACAGGTTAGCACAAATATTTCCTACCTCCAGATATCAAGCAAAAACGTTTCACAATAACTGTGTAGCCTGGTACCATCTCCACCATTTTATAAATGAGAAAAGTAGACCAAGAGCACAAGAGCAGAACTCAAATCCAGGACTTGTGACTGAATCCTAACACAACATTCAAAGGAGTTTGTCACAGAAACGGGGGCGGGGAGGCAGACAAGCAGCAGATTTCCTGCATTGTTTTCAAAATATGTATAGCCCTCTCCCTTGCCCAGGAAACTTCCTGAAGTAAAAGCTCCACAAGTAATTCTGATGTAGTACTAAAGGCAATGATGGGAAAATCTGGCAGAGGCAGGAGTTAAGAGAAAATGGACCACATGTGCTTTTCTAAAGAGACCACAACAAATGTAGAGAGACAAATACACTTTTCTGTTATTTTTAAACTAGCACCTAGGACTTGCAAGAACCTGCCAAAAAAAAAAAAAAAAAAATTCTTAAAGAATGTGAAGTCTCCTATAAAAACAGATTCAGAAAGTTACTATAATAACTCTTTTATTGTCAAATTACCACTGAAATACTTGACTCAATGTTAACTCACCTATCTGCTAAATATGATCTCCAGATACCAGTTTTATTCTCAAACTGGAAGTCTAGCTGTCTCAGGTGCTCAGCCTAAAAGGCAGCAGAGTTTTTCCACCACGAGGCACAGCCCCCCTCCCTCACACCTAAGAGATCTGATTCAGAAAGTCTCAAGACACTAAAAGCCCTAAATTAAGGTCTCCAAGAGAATGGTTTGTTTATACTGGTATTTACAACCTGGTTCTAAACAAAACACTTGAATATAGAGAATGTGAGATGGAAACAAACAAACAAAAAACAATAAAAGCTACAAGCATTGGCCAACATGATATTTTATTTCTGGTCCCAGTAGTAGTTAGCTATATCATTTTTTTTTTCAAATAAATTTATTTAAATTAGTTTCGAGTCTACAGTATATTGGTTAGACAGCTATATTGTTCATAAAATGATCCCCCCAACTGCTCCCTCCCTCCTCTGGCCCTCCACTTAGCCATCATATTAATGCTAACTGCAATCCCTCCCCATAGCTATATCGTTTTTCGAACAAGTCCCTTAACCTGAGCTTCATTTTATTGATGAAAGGGAGTATTTGCCTACAAGAGACCACTGTTTTTTCATGAATCCAGACAAGGATAAGAGTCCTATAAAAATATTACAAAGGCAAATAGAGCAAAGAATTACGGAACACTTCTTCATAAGTTAGTGCACCTATTTTATTTACTTTACCTCTCAAGCCAGCTTGGTAGAACAGACTGAAGCCACCAAACTGACCTAGTACTACTTCTCCTGAGTCATAAATGAAAGACAAGCCCTATCCTACTCCTAAATAGTAGTAGAAAAGTTAAGCAGACAGGTGCTAACAGAGCCCTGCAGAAATGCCTCTGCTGATGCACTTTTATCAAACAGAAAGGAAAGGGGGGAAGCATGCTTGGGTAATAAAGTGATCTATAAACTCCCTCCTAAGAAAAGATGAATTCTGTCAACTGCTGAGACTGTCTCCCACCACCATCCTCCATGGCTCAGAAGCAGGGATGGACAGGAAATAAGCTAGGACACTGCCTCCGGAAATCTTCCTCTGTACCATTCTCTCTGTGCAGGCTCAGCCTCTGCTCTAACCACCGTGGAAAAACACAGAAAAGCTGTCCAGAGAATGCTCAGTTACTGTCCTCTGGGAATTTTCAAATGTCTAATTCCCACTTTAGTGGGAGCTTGAAAGGAACAAGAATAACACAACAGGCTTGAATTTGAAATGACCAAGTTATGGACCCCGTGAGGCCACCCAACCACACTCTCTAGACCACCCTAGATGAGTAACAACCTCTGGGGCTTTTTGTGTTTAAAAATATATATATCAAAGCTGACGATGGAGCAGTCTAAAACTCATGATGCGGGCATTATATGAATAACACATTACTCAAAAACAACCTGTTATTCCTCATTTCAAATAAAAACTATATAAAATGAACTTATAATAGACATAAGAATTTTATTTAAATGCATTGAATAGTTTCTGATACTCAGATGTAGCAATATACTGTTAAAACTTAGCACATAGCTCTAAAAAAACTCCAGGCCATGAGTTAAAAATGAAGGTACAAAAGCATGCACTCAGTCTGTATTTTTAAAAGGGCAAAGAAATTGCTAACTCAGTTTCCATTTTTGCCTCCACTCCCGGCATATACCTTTTAAACTTTTCTGTCCCTCCACAAACAGTGATCTGACCAGCTAAATAACAACTGAGGCAAATTTCTCAAAAGGTGTCAGTTAATTTGAGGTCTGTCCTTCAGACTATTACTTCCCAATTTTCCACATCTGGTCAAGGTAAAGTTAAGTGATGTCCTATATACAAGTTCTGAAATGAAGGGTACTATATAAATGTGTAAAGCCCACATTTCTATAAGTATCTGCACTTTATACCTTCAAAGAAAATAACATCAGCTACACAGCCAAAGGGACACTAGGGTGACTTGAGATGCTCAGAGAGATCTGGGGTTCAAGTACAAAGCATACTTTCTCCTTCTAATAAATACTCAAGTCCAATCCCATCCTTGCTCTGCTCAGAACTCTGACGGTTCTCTCTCACCTACAATATAAAAGCACGACTCCCTGGCATGGCACATCTACTGCTTATGATCCCTAACTGCTCTTAGGCTCATTTCTGCATTCGTCCCCAACCCTGGCTTTCTGCTTTAGCTAATTCTATGTGGTTTCCTTAACCACATAGTTAAAAAAACCACATAGGAAACTAGAGATAGGAGAACTTTTTATAGTGTTAACATCTATGCCAAACTAAAAACAAACATTAGTGCTTTCACACTTCCCTACAAAAGCATGAACTCTCAGCATTACTGCTACTATAAGACCCATTTATCTCAAACACTCCAGAATGGTGCTGCTGATATTTTAGCAGAGCACCTACCAGGTGGCAAGCTCATGGCCTAGCTTCACGTTCATTCCGCTTCCATGCTCTTTCCTTCTCCATAGTGGGGAGCTGATTTAAGCAGCATCTATAGAATAGTTCCTAATAATCAGAATTTTTATTTAAAAAAAAAAAAAACTTACGACGATAAATAAAAACCAGCTCCACCCCCAATAATTCTGTACCAAAAAGAATGTTGAGCTAGAGAAATGTTTCCCAGCACACATTTTACTGCAGCTGCTAAATTTCAAAAGAGAGAAACAGTTGAAATTATCTCCTCAGGATAGGGTGCTGCATCTAAGACTAACTAACTTATCCTACATAATAAGCTAAGTTCACTAAAAAACAGTTAAACCTTTTCTTAATATGCAATTTGGCAAAGCATGAAAAGTCCTAAAACAAATATTCTCAGTGAATAAATTAATTCATTTCATAGACATAAATGGAAATTTAAACAGTTAAAAGACTGAGATCTTGTCCAAGATCACAGGGCCAGTTAAATTACTTCAGCAATGGCAGGGAGGGTAAGATTTCAGAAATGTAGTTCTATATTTCTCCTTCCTATATTAAAGATAAAGTCCATGCTAAACAGATAAAAAGTCTGCAAAGATAACATTTACTAAGTGAGAAAATGACAGGCTGGTTAGGAAAATGCATAAATTTAACAAAAAAATTAAAAACAATACTGTAGCTTCAAATACAGGTATATTAGCTTTACTTAATTATGCTAACAACTTTAAGGAATAGATATTACTATTTGTAATTAATATTCCAAGCTTCTTTTGACAGAATTTTCCTTATGTGCTTAAATAGTGCCTTAATTATTTTAATAAGAAATTTCATGTTGATGTACATCATTAATTTTTTTTTGCAAATGAGGGATCATTTTACGAACAATATAGATGTCTAACCAATATATTGTATACTTGAAACTAACTTAAATAAATTTAAAATAATATATCATTAATTTTTAATTAAATTGGGGTAACACTGGTTAACATTATATAATTTTCAGGTGTACAAGATTATTAATTTGACATCTGTGTACTATACTGTGTGTTCACCACCCCAACTAGTTTCCTTCTGTTACCCTGTATTTGACTCCCTTTACCCACCTTGCCCTCCCACCACTCTCTTTCCCCTCTGGTAACCACCATACTATTGTCTGTATTTATGAGTTTATTTTTGCTCACTTTGTTAAGTTTGTTTGTTACTTTTTGCTTTATATTCCACATAAGAGTGAAATCATATAGTTTTTATCCCTTTCTGTCTGACTTAGTTCACTTAGCATAATATTCTCAAGAGCATCAATTAATTTTTAAGCAAAGGTAAAATTTAGACTAGTCTATGTCTGAATGATTAAGAAAAAGATATATTTAATCATATCCAAATTTAGGCATCTTTTCTATGCTGGTAGTACTTTCAGACATGATATTTTTTCTTTTTGGAGGTAGGGAAGAGATGGATTCCTAGAGGTAGTATACCTATCAATAATAATAATAATTTCTATTCCTTGAGATAATACCTCCTACCTTCCAGATAAAATAAGCCCATTTTCAAGAATAATTAAACTTCTTAGGCCTGTTGTACAAGAAGGAGAAGTTGGCAGAGATGCCTGAGTCAAAGCATCCATTTCACTGTGTGATATTCACCTATTCACAGTACTTGATGGGGAAAAAAGTCTTTAAGTATTTTTGGAAATGAATGATTTTATTCTGCTAATCATGAATTTAAATCTGATACCATTAACCTATGCAAAAGGTCAAAAGTACTGGCTTTAAGCCATAAATGTGTGATGAGTATTTAGATTTTTATCAATACTGTACTTAACACCCTCTGAAACCAAAATGAGTAGAGAAACAATATGAAGACTGAACATAGTAGTCACAACCACTGACGCCCTGAATAGTCTACAAAACGAAGGGTTCCTACCGGGAACAGAGGGCTCTGAGCAGAACCCTCTCCACTCCCCCTTCCCAGCACACAATTTTTGACATTGATATGAGATTCTTCCCCCTGAATAACTGATTTGTACATGTACTACCTTTTAACTACCCTTGCTAATATCAGAAGTTAAAAACATTGTAATATTCACATTTCATTTACCATCTCAACATTAGAGACAACATGGGCAGGCTTTACCCATCCTGACTACTTCCCATGCAATTCAGAGATGGTGTGATGTCACCAGCAAGGTAAGCTGCTAGGACATCTCCCCAGCCAGGGAAAAAAGTGACCTTTACAATAATCACCTTGAGACTTTAACTTATGAAGGTTACTACCTAAAATACTTTTCTAAACTAGGCAAACACAGTATGTTTTTCTAATTTCTAAGCCATGCTTTATAAAAATTAAAGACTATATGAACTACTTTTTACTCCAAATGCTAAATTATTGTCCAGCATGCTCAAGAGAAAGCATGGCTAACGTTCCAATTAAAAGAATTATCCACAAGAGGATTATAAACGGGAAAGAATGAACTTTGCATGCAAAAATATCAAATATTTAGAAAATCCATCTATTCAAGAGAGTACATTTTGGTGGCTTCTAAGTTCTAGGTCTTATAACTTGCTGTCACAAATTGCCTGGGAAGCATTTAAAATAATAATAATAATAACAACAACAACAACAATAAAAACAGATTCCTCCATCTCACCTTTGAATACTGATCTAATAGGTCTGAAGTGAGTTCCAGAATCTGTACTATTAACTCACTCTCCTTGTGATTCTGATGCGACCAAGTTTGGGAACAACTGCTTTAGGATCTCACAGTGCCTGAGGGACTTTGCTTCACTCATTGCAGAAATACTGAATATTTGTCATTTATTTAACACACCATCTATCTATTGCACAAAAACCTACTGGGCTAATGCTATTAGGAAACCCTAAGAGAAACTGCTAAATAAACTACCTT
Source organism: Pteropus alecto (assembly GCF_000325575.1). Lineage (NCBI taxonomy): Eukaryota > Metazoa > Chordata > Mammalia > Chiroptera > Pteropodidae > Pteropus > Pteropus alecto. The sequence continues at coordinate 2,776,429 of NW_006433716.1, read as the reverse complement.
TCACAGCACTTGATTTACTGTTTCAATACTCCGATAACTAGGAATTTTACCAAATGCATACTAAATGCTAGGTGGCTTAGAACACTTAACAGAAACCTGAACTCAAAGAGTATACAAACACCTGTGTACCTGTATATAATACATATATTAATAAATCTACTGCAGCTTTCTAAAAGAAAGCATAGTGTCATGGCAAAGGTTTTCGTGTGGGTATCAGGAGACACAAATTTGAGCCACAGCTCTATCTTTACCTGCCTGGTCTTAGCTAACCTATATGACCGGTCTCAACTCTTTCACTGGGGGCAGCGAGTAGTGCATAAGTCCAAATTATACATGGATGCCTTCAATCTCCAAACTTCTGTGGTTTCTCATTGTAAAGAGAACATCCTGCAAAGAACAGAGAACCCAACTCAAGCTGGAACAACCCAGTAAGGCAGCAGTTGAAGAAGAGACTTCAGATGGGCTCCAAAAGATGGGATGACCACTAATAAACTGAAATGAGTGGGAAAAGAGAAGCCAAGAACCTGGAGCCACATAAGTATATGTGCAGGGGCTGCTAATAAGATCAACTTGTAAGTGAAGAGCCAGTCTTACTACCATGGAGAACATTAATAAGTTAGTAACATTAACTTTGGGTCACTCCAAAGTTAAGTCAAATGACATGGTGAAAGAATAGAGAAAGATGAGAAAATTTATAGTGAGAAATAACATAAGGAAAGCAAGTGTTTTTTTTAAGATTATCTTCAAACCTTTCTCCAAGATGGACTGAAAGAAGGAAAATAGACTGATTTATAGAACAGTATTCCAGGGAACAAAAAGACTTAAATGCAGCTTCCAAAAGGTACTTAATTCAGTAAACGCAAGGGGGTGGGGGGGGGAACTAGCTCAAGATATATAAGAACACAAAACACATCTAATTGAAAATAGGAAAAAAATACAGAAAGAACAAACAGACAAAAAACTGTACTATGTAGTTTTGGAAAATGATCTGTTTTGCCTCTCAGAGAAATTTGGGCCAAACTGAGAATACCAGCTGCTGATATTTTTATAGCAATTGAATGGGGGCAGGGAAAGAAGTAGCCTGCTGTTTATCCACTGCCATCCCCTCAACCATGATTTCAGAAAATCAGAAGTAGCAGATGTCACAGTGTAAAAGTCGCAAGGCATTACTGTCCTTTCTTCCATGTATTCTGCCCAGGCAGCTGGGCCCTGAAGAGAAGGCTGAGCAATAAACAGTGAGGAAGCAGCTGTCATCAAATAGTCTCCTTGTAGGCCGTAGAAATTTATTCTGTGCCAACTTGTTTCACCTGCATTTCTACTTTCTTGTGGACCTTATGTCAAAAGAACTGACTTATAGCAAAAGAACTAACTCATGAGAATAAAATAAAGGTGGTTATTTCTAGAACAGAGAAAAGGGTATGTCCTAGAATGAGCCATCCCAACCACCTATTCCAATTTCTTCTTAACAGCAAGCCAGGATTTTAAAACTATATAAATTAGCAGCAATCCAGGAAATCACTTTAAGTTGGGGAGGCCCATAAAAATCTGCAGTAGGACAGAGAACACACAAAACAATCTGAAGGTAACTGGATAATGAATGTCTTTTTTTTAATAAGAACACTTAGTTATTAATTAATAGTACTATTAAAAGGTTAACCTATGAAACAAAAAGTATGCAGAGAGAGACTGGGGGGAAAATGACATGAATGATAGAGGCCTTTGTTCATCCTTCTTGTGACCAAATCAAAGTTGTGACAGAAACATGGAGCAAACAGCAAGCAAAGTCACCTAGGACCTAGATGAACAGAAGCACTACAACTAGAGAGAGAAATAAATCACCCTGCAACAGTAGAAGGTAGCAGGGGGTGAAGATGTGAGGCTGCCAAGTCCCAAGTGGCTGAGTGGGACAGAGGCTACAGCAGCGGCAGCTGCAGACACCTCTTAAAGGGGTCCTGTCCACAAGTAGACTTTTGCGGTGACGGACCTGCTCGCTCTGAACACCAGAGCCCAGTCAGCTGCTCGGGGGACACCAGGGACTTACAGGGGACCCTGAATTGTTGGAGTGAGGGCCAGAGGCAAGGCTCTCTCCCGGGCAGAAGTGCCGGCAGTATCCATTGTTCTTCTACTGAGCCCTCCCCACTCCCTGCATGCAGACTCAGCACCACCACAGCTGAGACATCATCAAACTGGGTAACAGAGGTCACTCTGCCCAGAGTATTCCCTGAAACTCTGTCTCCCCCAACTCGCAACCACACCCAAGCCAGTTGTGTCCTCAGGAATCCAGTGCGCCTTGCTGAGCAGAGACTCACACTGGTGACAGCTGGCCTCAGCTTCTGGTGTGGCCTCTTGAGGCAACTATAAGCACAGCATCTATGGATTGCTTGCTGAATCTTAACAGGTGGCCCCAGAGGGGCTAAAGTTGGCATGCAGCTGAACCTCTCTCAAGACTATGCCACTGGGCACCTACTACACAAATAAGACCACACTAATAAGACCAGGAGACTTAGGAGATTTGCTTAGTACACGGAAACAGACACAGAAACACGGCCAAAATAGGGAAACAAAGCAGAAACCATATGAGAGAACAGAAGAGAGATCCAGAAATAATAAAGTCAAGCGATCTAACAGATGCAGAGTTCAAAACACTAGTTATAAAGATGCTCAACTAAGGGGAAGAGTAGATGAACTCAGTGAGATCTTTAACAAAGTGATAAAAAAAAAATGAAAATTATAAAAGGGAACCAGTTAGAAATGAAGAACACATTATCCAAGATAAAGAGTATATTAGAAAGAATCAACAGAATGGATAAAGAAGAGGATTGAACCACTGATACAGAGGACACTCAAGCAGAATGGTAAGAAAAAAGCCAAGACTACAATAATAATTTACGGAGCCTATGGGACAAAATTAAATGTAAAAATATCCATCTTATAGGGGTATTGAAAGGAAAACAAGAAGTTGAAGAGTTATTTGAAAAAATGATGGAAAACTTCCCTAACCTGGTGAAGAAATAGACATACAACCCCAGGAAGCTCAGTCTAGCCAAAAAAATGAACCCAAAGAGGCCCACACCAAGACACATTATAATTAAAATGCCAAAGGTTAAATACAAAGAGAGAATCTTAAAAGCAGCAAGAGAAAAAGCGATTAGTTACCTACAAGGGAGCACCCATAAGATTGGCAGCTGATTTCTCAAAAGACACTATGCAGGACAGAAGGGCCTGGCACAAAATACTTGACATGATAAAAACCTAGGATCTACAACCAACCATACTTTACCCAGCAAAGCCATCATTTAGAGTCGAAGGACAGATAAAGAGTTTCCCAGACAAAAATAAGCTAAAGGAATTTATCGACACCAAGCCAGTATTACAGGAAATGTTGGAGGGACTTCTTTAAGAAGAAAAAACATGTATCAAAAACATGAATAAAGAATGATAATAACTACTACATTCCTATCCACAAGTACTTCAAAGAATTAAGATCTCCAACATAAAGATAAGGTGGCTGAATGGTTAAGAAAACAAGACCCCTAGATATGCTACCTACAAGAGACTCACTTCATATTAAAAGACACACATAGACTAAAAGGAAGGGGATGGAAAAGATATTGCCTTGATAGACCTAGAGGATGTTGGACTGAATGAAATAAGTCAGGTAGAGAAAGACAAATATCACATGATTTTACGTACATGTGGAATCTAAAGAACAAAATCAACAACAATAACAACAAAAAAAATGGAAATAAACTCATAGATACAGAGAATATTTTGAGGTCTACTAGATGGGAGGGGGTTGCAGGGATGGTGAAAAAGGGCAAAGGGATCAAGAAGTACATGGATAGTTACAAAACAGACAGGGAGATATAAAGCGGAGATATAAAGCATAGCAGAAGGAAAATAATTAACAATGTAATAAATATGTAAGGAGAAGAAGGGTACTAGATTTAGTGGGGTGATCAGTATGCCAGCTATAATTTTAAAAAACTCACTGAATTGTACAGTGTAAATACAAACAACTAATTGTCTATTATATTTTAATAAAGCTGGGGGAAAAAAGTATGCAGAGAAGTATAAACAATTAGAAAAAATCATTCCAGACTGAAAAACCATGTCAAAGCAAACTTAGACTGTATGATAAATCTTATTTTTTTCCTCAAACTTTGATAGCATAGTAACCAATTCATTTTCTGACTAAAGGCTGAACCTTTTCATAGGACATTTTCTCCATCAAGAACATCTAGAATTCTTGGACATCTTATATCCAAGTATATTTGGAGGCCACCGCATACAGTTTCCTTTAGATAAGATAGAGCTGGGAGGCATCTTTCCTATGCACCAATAAATATAAAGAATGAGATGTCAAAACTACTCAGGGCTAACGGATTACCTGAACTGACAATTCTGAGAAGCAACTTTTAAGCACAAAGATGACACTGCATTTCCAGATACCTAAAAAAATGAGCAGCAACCTTCTAGACAAATTTCTAAGCAAGATGGATGCCACAGTCAGCCTTAACTAACTTCCCCTCACCACTTCAGGCTATAGTCTGAGCTGACTTCTTAAATCAAGGGTGGAAACTAGGTTCCAATTTGAGTCAACTGATTGAGGTTGCCTGAAATACTATTTTGAAAAATATTTGGGAGCCATATCTAAACTCAGTGAGAGAGTGCCATAATTGATTGGCAATATCTGTACAGGACAGGAGAGCAAAAACTGATGGCAGGTGTACTAAGAGTTTGCAAGACGCAACATCCCTTTTATTTTCTAAAGGAAAAAAAAACTTATACTGCAAACTGAATTAACTTCTTATCTAGACAGAATCTACGAAAGAACTTTAAAAATTCACTAAAGCAGAAAAACATCCACAAAATTATTTACAATTTGTCTTGAAAAGAAAAATATAACAGGAAAAATAATCTGTGTGACATGTAAGCTCTTGTAGTCAGTCTCCTCTTAAGCTGAATCTACTGGAAGTCAAACTATCAAACCTCAGCCCAAGGACTATATCCATCCCGCGCGCGCGCGTGCGTGCGTGCGTGTTTGTTTTTAATGACCCAGGAAGTAAGAATCGTTTTCACATTTTTAAGTGATTGGGACAAAATAAAGACTATTTTGTGACACACAAACATTACATGAAATTCAGGTTTCACTGTCAACAAATAAAGTTTTATAGAATCACAGCCACATCTATTAGTTCACATAGTGGCGATGGCTATTTTCAAGCTAAAAGAGCAGAGTTGAGAAGTTGTGATAGAGACTGTATGGCCTGTAAAACCTAACACATTTACTACCCAGCCCTTTCCCTAGAACAAGTGTGCCAATGCCTGTGCTAGGACTGGTCTAAGGTTTACTCAAATTATACAGCAAGCAATTCACTATAAAGGAGATTTAATTCAGTAGGCTTCATAAAGTACTTATCTTAGAAAGTTGCTACTGTCCCTTAGCTAATACAAGAATGATTACATAAGGTATCCTTGAAGGAAGTCACACATCATGTAACAAAACAATTCCGCTATGTCTCCTACAAAATGAATTAAGGAAAAAACTGCACACAGACCATAATTTACAATGTTCTGTAAGTAGATGTAAAAAAAAAAAAAAAATTAACATACTTTTATTGTTTTGGTTTGAAGTCTCAATCCATTCAGGGTGTTGATAGCTTTCTCTGCATCCTTTGGGTCAATGTAGTTCACAAAGCCATATCCCAAGCTCTGCCCTAATGAAAGGGAAGGGTAAAAAGGCATATATGCATTAGTTCGACACTGCTGACAACAGAGATTCTCTTTCATTTTGGCATATGGTCTTGTCATTAAACGTATTTTCTCAACAGTAAAAAGAAGTCTACATTAATTCTTCTAGGTATATACATGTGGTCTTTTTCATCTCCCATCTACTATATTTGCAAGTTTAAACATCAGTTAGAACTCAGCAAGCTGTGCCGTTTAAAAAAACCACACATTCCAAAAGAGTTCCAACATACAGGTCTTGCCTGAGCCATTGAGCCCAGCAGCAAGCCAACAGTCAGCTTCGGAAACAGTGGGTGCAGATCTCCACCGAGCTGCTGAGTGGGCTTCATGGACACAGATTTTTCAGCTTCAGTTTCCTTATCAATAAAATGGGAAAGCAGTAAGCATCAACCAAGAACCTGTCCGTGTTCTGTTTGCTGCACCCTGACAAATGTACAGCCTTTACCAAGTACAATTATTTCAGAGTCTAGAATGATGAAGAATCACGTATATGTATGTGTGTGAGTGTGTGTGTGTGTGTGTGTGTGTGTTAGTGTGTGTATATATAGGTGTTTTCATATATATGTATTGTACATTTATTTTAGAGAGTTTCTTTAAATAAACTGAATCCAATTTTCTTAAAGGGGTCTGATGACATAGATGAGGAATACAGAGAAATGTGAACACACAGATTTACACTAAGGATACCCAAGTTAATGAGAACATCAGAGAAAGGAAGGAAAAAAGCATAAACAAAAGTAACAAAACAGGAAATTTTTGGAGTAAGAGTTGCTTCAAAATAAGACTTTTGTTGTTGCTTCTTCTTATCATATGAGCCCTCTCACCCCTGGCTCAATGTCCCAACTCTCAAAAAGTAGGAAGTAACAAGAGGCTAGAATCAATGAAATCCACATATAAGTAGAACCAATCCTAAAGGTCTCAATTTTTTTAACTAAGGGCAAGTTTCTCAGTTTGAAAAGATGAGAAACACTATAGAGTAGGGGCAAAAATGGACATAAAAATGGTTTAGCTTACTAAAGTCAAACCAAACTAACTAAGGACTTTCTGGAAGATGCCCAGTAAAGATTCAAATGCTTTTTATAAAATACCACTTTTGTATCAATTTCAAAGCGAAGTGAGGGATTTTTTTCTTTTAAGGAGCACCTTAGGTCCAAGTGGTTATGAATACAGGTATTTACAACAGACACTCCGGTTATTCTAATGTGGTTCCTTATAACTATACAAAATTAAAAAGAGAGAAGGGGCTAAATACAGTACCTAATAATCATGAAAACTTGTATTATGGAGACCACGATCATTATTTGTGATAATCATTGCTAACGTACGCCCTCTTATCAAATTGTACTTTTTCCTGTTTTTAAAAAAGATGAGGGTGAGCTAAAATTAACTCAATTCATTATTTTTTCTCGCACAACTCATATTTTGTTTTACTTATGGTTCTATCTTTTAAGAGTTACAGGTGAAACTATTGTATTTTTAAGCATTCAGCTTTTTACTAATTTGACAAACATTTATCACATCTCTATTGCATGCACAGTGCCCTCTTATGAAATGTGCTGCAATTCTATTATTGAATAGGGTTCAAACTGGCTGAACATAAAAATATCTGCTCAAGGAAGTAGTTTATGATGAAAAGAATATAGACTTTGGAGAAAGACACATAGAAGTTGCAATCTTGGCTGTGCCATTTGCTCACTGTGTGACTTTGAAGAAGGTACTTAACCTCTGAGTCATAACTTCCTTAATTTCTAAAATCAAGATAATAATTCCTAGCAAATGAGGTTGCTGTGACAGTGATTAGCACATTTGCTACTGATGGAAGTAGATCATTCTGGTCAAAAAATAAAGTTAGGAAAAATAATGTATATCTACTGTATGTTAAGGAGTATAAGTATAGTCATTTAAAATTAAATCAGGAAGATGCTACAAATATAATGGGGAAAGGAAAGGCAAGCCAAACATTGTGTAGTTTTGTCAAACTGCTATTCCATAACAAAAATAAATCAAATTATCAATTTAACAGCATTGAGACTCCATTTCTCCTATCTACTGGTACTACCCTACACTTGGATTTCAAGCAGCTTCTAACCACAGTATTTTCTCAACTTTGGTTGTACACTGAAATCATCTACAAAGTTAAAAAAAAAAAAAAAAAACTGACACCTAAGACCCATTCCCAAAACTTTTTATTTTATTGGTCTATTACAAAGCACTATACTAGGTTTTTTAAATCCTAATATGCAGGCAACATTGAGAATCACAGTTTTAATAGTGAGAGATAATCCAGGACTACAAATGAGGCTTCTGGGAGCCCTGAGAAGGACCAAGTGCTGATGCTCTGGGCATGTGAAGTGACTCTGCAGGGAAGACAGCCTTTTACCAATGCATTTTTAAAATATAAGTGGGCGTATTTCTTCTAAAATCTTCAAGTCATCCATCACCTTAGAGAAACAGTTTATTAGCTCTCTGAGGTCACTCTTGAACACAGCAGTGCCTGCTGGAGTTGGTCACTGGGTAAAGCGAAAGCCTGTCCTGCCAGTTTCTGCTTAGTTCTCTCCCATGCTGGCCTCTGAGCTCTTATTTCCAACACACTGTCAGCACTCAAAAGCTTGCTAAATGAGTAAATGAGAAGCATAATGGTATTATGTACTTAACCAAAGGTATTATCAACATCAGATGGCCCATGCATTCAGTGGACCTTTGACCTGATCCCCTCAAGCAGTCATGGCTAGCTATAATAAAGATGAGTTAGCCAAATTTCTATTACTATTATCCTAAGCAAAATAATATGAAAGGGTATCTCTGCTAAAAGCCTGCATTCCCAAATCCACTGTCATAGATGCATTAAAATGCTGGCACTGGAACACAAAGGAGTTAGGAACCTCATAGCTTTTCATTTTAAAGTGAATTAGTCAAGTCAGCAAATATTTATTGGGTGCTTAAAATAAATAAAAATATAGATGATAGCAAGATAGGCAAGACTCTCCCCATTCTCACTAAATTTAAATTTTAGTTTAAATTTAGCCTCACATGAATCATGTGAGATACTTATATTCTTCTTCTGCAAGGGAGAAATATATGTTAAGGTAAGCAAGGTCAATCAGCTTCTTCAAACAAAAAAAAAGGAGGCAGGAAATAGTGGTCAGAACTTGAGTCCATGATTCTCAAATGTCATTCTCCACTCAATTCAAACTAGGTTATATCTGAACCCAGGACATCGTCAATATGCCTGAAGTATAATGTCAACAGGTATTTTCTAACAGTGTTGTTTTAAGACAGTTGCCCACTGTCTCAAATTCTTGTACTTCTTGGGCAAATATCATTTTCACTATATTTGAAAGGCTATGCTGTTATTCATTCCATGACAAAGTAAATTGCATCTTATATAGTGCCTATTTCAAGTTATTATAAGTGAGTGCAGATTTTTAAAAAATAAACAGTGGCAAGTCAAACATCAATAAAAAATATGTAGCCTGGATCCACTTTTCCCCCATTCCTGTATTCACCAGCTAGTAACAGTCATAAATCACCAGGGAAGGCTTGGAAATCAAGCCTCATTTATCCATATCATCCAAATCTATTTTTCAAATCGTTCTGAATTTAGAATGTGCATATTGACCAAGAATCATTTCTTTAAAAAAAAATGTATAAAGCTCTACATTTAAATTCCAAATATAACCATTATGGAAATCAACATGATTAAAAAGAAAATTCTGAAAATGGCAAAGCTAAGGCGCACGCGCACGCACACACACACACTTTAAAACAAATAAATTCTGTCTTTAGAAGCTAAAAAATCCTTCTGGTAACTGAATATCAAGAATAAGGCCAACACTACTTGTCTCCACAAACTACCTATAGTCACCATTAGGGATTGTGGAACCATTAATCCAAGCCTTGGTCTTAACGGCCAAGACAGAGATTCGTAACTTCGCTATAGAGCAAGCTATCCAAATGTGCAGCCTAAGCCCTTCATGCAGGTACTGAAAATTCCAGGTGGACACTGGCCTTCAGCACATGTATCCTGTATACCATGTGTATGAATGCCTTTTATTTTGCATCCTCTTTTTTAATCTAACATATTTGCTGCAGAAAATAACTTCTTCATGAGAGAGAGAAAAATCACTTAAAACTGCTCTTGGCATAAAGAAAAGTTATAAACAGGCTTAGAACCACAGCCGAGTGATCTTAAAGCACAGAGCTACAACACTTCATAGGCCTCTGAATGGGACTAAGGCCCAGTGAAGTCACAGGAGGGTTGGAGCAGGAAGAGCAAAACAGGAAGAGAACCCATGTAGTGGATAAAGGGCTAGTGGAAAACAGGGTAAACTCCAATTTATCCCAAACTGTGTGTAATTCAAAGCAGCAGCCATTCCCTTGCCACCTACATTGCTTTTAATAGCACACTTTAATTAAAATTTTAATTGCATATTTTAATTAAAAATATACAATCTTCTGGACCCATTTAATTCAAAGGTCACTTTATTTAGCCTTACTATTTCAAATTACTACCAATGTTCAGAATATCAAGTTACCCTCTCAGGTTTAAAGGTAAAGGCAACAGACTACCATAATTCTTGATTACAAACCTGGTACAATAATTTAATTTTATTCAAACAATATTAAGTGAAATCCCTCTCAATATGGAATTGTGGAAAATAAAATTCTGTATTAAAAAAAAAGGTCACACTATATATTTCTCATCTATACTTAGTATTCGTTTGTTCAACAATTACAGAAAATACTTTTTCCTAGTCCCTCAGGATATAGCAAAGAGACAAAAAGTTCCTCTTCATAAAACTTATGTCCTGGTAGAGGGGCTAAAAGAAGCAGAAAGATGGGGGAGGGGAGTGAGGGGTCAGGGCTGGTGTTTAAATATAGTGGTCAGGGTGGGTTTCATTCTGAAGATAACATCTGATCCAAGACTTGAAGGAAGGAGCTCATAGTTTAATAGGGAATCTGCAAGTAAACTTATTTCAGTGAAAGTTCTGCCATGTAGGTATCACCTCTTGCCAGGTCTATCAACTAAGTCTGCCCCTCCTCCCACCCCCTCCGCATTAGCACAGATCCTCACGTATTATTCTAACCTAGATTACTGTTACAATATCCTAACCCATTGCTCCTTCCCTAGACTCCTGTTAACTCCAAAACCAGTCATTCTCCACCACCATGTTGTCCAGGTGATCTTCCTAAAAACAAATCCGATTGTGCTCTGATCATCAACATCTCCTTGCTTACGTCCGCTACCCCTACACACATACCCTAAAATGCATTCAGTTCCCTGTGTCTGGAACACACATCTCAAACTGGCCAATTCTCACATATCCTTCGAGACTTTCTCTGAGACCACTTCTTGCCCTAATTTGCCCACTCCTAATGCACAGTGTTTCCTGTTCTTTCTAGTCTTTCCACAGCCCTTATGTTACACGTTTAACAAATTAGTACATCTATGAGTATTAAGTCAATTTGGATGCCTCGCCCTTTTGAGCAAGGACAAACTGAGCATAGTTTTAGACAGAAGACCCTATCACAGATTATGAACTACATGTTCACTGAATGAATGAATGAATGAATGAATGAACAATCAAGCTAATGAACGAACAAGAGCAAGGTTTAGAAGAGAGGCGCCCTTATAAACATGCTCCCCATGGCCCTACATTGTACCAGATGGATTACAGAACAAAGGGAGACAAGATGCTCAAATGTTAGTGTTCTGTCTTTAAAAGGGAATGATGTGAGATTTTTTAAAATAGTTCATGTAAAATTTTTCATATGAAAATTTTCTACAAATACCATTTAAATGAAATCTCAATTTTAAAAAAATAATGTCATCTAGAGTAATTTGATAGATTTACATAAATCTGTTTCACAATTCCGTAAGTATGAATTATGGGATGTCAGCATATAATTTTGTTGAAAGTGCTTTCTCTCTAACATAATTAAGTCTGCCAAGACTATTCAGGTACAAGTCAAATAAAATGCAGAGTGAATTCTGTAAAAACCTGGTAGTTGAATCAACAATAAAAGGTGACTGCACTGATTGATGTGTATCTATTATTTCATTTGGAGCCATAGTAATGTTTTATGAAATAAAAAAAGGACAAAAGCGGTATGAATCTTTTTTGAAATCATACAGTTTGTAGGAACAGGTCACTATAGACCTCTCTGACAAGCAAAAGTATTTTGCAACCTAAGGGTCTAATAATGTAACATTGGGGTGGGGGATGCGCAAACTGAATAGATTCACTGTCTTCAAACATAGTACCTATATAAAACTGTATCCCTTAACAAAAAAAAAGCAAATAATTTCATTTAGAAAAGTAAGTTTTCACTCCAAGAGGGGACAATATCTTTTTAAAGACAGAGCTACTCTTTCCTCTCATTTTAACACCCTTCCTCCCTCCTCTCAAACATATAATAAAGCTGCAAATGTGTTATATTTCTTCAGATGGACTTCTTGTTCCTGGGCACTCATTACGTGTGTCTGTTCAGACAGGCTGTGCACTACAACCCTGGCACCAAAGCAACGTGCACCAGACTTTACAAAGGAGCTTTCTTAATATCTCATATCTGATATGTAACAAAATCATGTGGGTACCACACATCAGGGGAAAGGTCTGAGAAAATCTTAGAAGAACAGAAGAATGCAATCCTCTCTAGTCCTAGTAACATTTCTCTCCAAATTTTAATTCCTGACTTAGCCCAAGTCTCCTCAAATGCAGCATGCCAGATGCATCAGGTCCTTCCATTTAAACATTCAGCTAACTCAGGGCGAGTTTAAACAGGTCCTCTGTGCCACCCTCTAAATGAGGATCAAATTGTGAAGCGATGGACTGGTGAGATTCTACTACTACAGACCAAGCCAACCTCCCTGAAAGCTCAGAGCATTTTTACCAGCTTCCCAAAGGACATTACCAGGGATTATCACAAGGATGGAGAATTCAACCTAGACACTCGCATAATACAGAAAACAGATGGCTCACTCGAAGACTCATCTTCCACCCAAATGCTAATAAAACTGGCCTGAGACTAAATTCCCCAATATTTTAAAGTGGTTTTCAGAACTTCACAGATACATTGAGATATAATACAGAAGAGTTTAAATTGTAACTCCTCTGCTGAAATCAAAGTTGTAAATAGTGATCATTTGGTAAATATTACCTAAACAGCCTAATTCTAGAGAGAGCACCAGGGCATTTTCAAGTTCATTTTAATGGCCATCTCCTTCCTCAGCTTATGTAACTGGTAGAGATCTATTTTCCTATAGTTCACATCCCAGTAATTATGAATCTGCTGGCAATGCAATGTGACCTTGCTTAAGTTGGCAAAACTGTGGGTTCTTAATACATCACAATTTCAGAAAACATTAAGAACTCCCACACGATTCAGTGTTAGGCTATCGAGAACAGCAAAAGCATATTAAATCCTCTAAATTCTTGAATATTGCACATGGGTACTAAGATGTCTGGCATCCAAGACCAGGAAGATGAGGAAAAATGCTCTTTATCTCAAGTGGGAAAATAAACCAATTCATCTAGTATGCACATCTTAGGATAAGACTTTAACTTAGCAGGTTCTCTAGCTTGAGAGAAAGTGAGTTATTGTAGCATCTTAACACCACAGTTAAGACAAAAGCCAGTTATCACTTAGTGATTTAGGTAGGTGCTCTAAAGAAAACTCAGCAGTTCTAACTTCAAACACTGGAGCTGCCCGTGATGAGAGCAAAAGCCAAAAAACTGTCAGTCAGAAAGTCAGACTTCTAAATTTCAAAAAAAGTTAAGGATATCAACTCTGAACTAAGGCAAAATCTACTTTCAGTTAAAGATGTGAGTCTGCTGCAATCTCCTCATTTCTTCATTATAATTAACTCCATATAGATCCCTCCCCAACACACACACACAAAAGGGCTTGCATTACTTGTTTTATCTTGTGCTTACTTAAAAGGCAATGGAGTGGTTCAAGTAAATATCATCTGAGATGAGAGCAAATGAACTATACTCCACAAAAATATTAATGTGGTACAGAGGGATACCAGTTAACAACTGCAGTAGTAAAAAGGACATCTGCTGTCGCTTGCACTACCAGCTGGTATCAATCTACACACACACACACACACACACACACGGAAACCAGTAAGTAGTCCATCAAAAAGCAGCATGGCTTCTTAATGTGTTTCTCTCTCTCTTGTAAGATACCGTTTTTTGTTCAGATATTGCACGAAAAAAATTTAAAGGCCCTAAGCACTATAATTAGCTTAGTGCTCTTTTTGAAACTGTGTCAGTCTTGCAAACCACTGTGAAGCATCCCCTGTTTTGTCCAGAGAATGGGAAACTATCCAAACATACAAATTTGTCAGACTATATAAATCTCACCAGGTCCACATGATAAAAAAATGTTCTTAGAGATTATAAGTTTTCTTCTTGAAGACAGAATGATTTTAAAAAGAAAAAAAAAAAAGTATCTTTCTCACCCAAAAGTTAAAGGTTCACCAGACAAAACCTTTCAATATAAAACCTCAGTAGGTCTACAAGAAAATTCTGTTCCCACGCCTCCCGAATGCTTATATCTAGCTTCCTGGAGGCACACAATACCACTGCCTAATTATAAACTGCTATCAAGCAACTCATGAGCTTTATATTATATACAATCATATTTAATTCCCACAAGAAAGCTCTGTGTAGATACACCTGTACCCATTTTACAGATATAAATATGAAGGTCAAGAGACGGTGATTAACTTGCTCAAAGGCACAGAGCTATCTGGTGAGTGGTAGGTAGGTTTTGAAACCAGGATAGACCTTTTCAAACTCGGTCTTTCCAGCATGTACTTCATTGCCTTCAGCCAAGTTTGGGAATTATTTTGAAAGAAAGTCCTGTGCACCAAAACTTCCCAACCTTCCAACCAGAATATTCATAATCTCCAAATACGCCTGCATTTTTTTCTGGTTATTTGTCATGTCATCTATTGACTGGAACTTCACCATTCTTTCTCAATCCATCAAATTTCTGTATAAAAGAAAAATGGCATCCTGCAGGTGCACTAATCACTTAAACCCTCAAAACAAATCTAACATTACAAAGCAGATAGATTAGAGATATCCATCCATATTATAAAAAGATTCATTTAAAACAGGACTTGATTTACATACTCCTTTTTCCAGAAACTCAGAAAGCAACTCTTATGGCTAAAACCAAAATGTCTGTTACTGCCAAAATCATCCCCCACACAAGATAACTTCTCTCATCAGCAGATTGCATTAAAAGGCTTTCATATGCATAGTATGGTTTCCTAGCTGTTGGAAGCAGGTGGTATCAATATCACAGGGTCTCTGCCCTCTAAGATCTTAGCTCAAAAATTTAAAGCATGACAGTAAATGAGAGAGATGCAACAGCTAATGAACATGGCAACACCTATGATTAACTGGAGTGTCACGCTTAACTGGGACAAACTTGAAAAAGAGAAGGCTTTAGTTACTTGAAACAGAGGACATGAAATTTAAGAGTTCCCTGACAGATACATTAAGGAAATAGACATATGGAGAAGAGCTAATGTCTAGAGAAGTAGAGATGGTCAGACCAAGGGCACACTGAAAAAATGGTCTGTGCAGATGTAAAAAAGCAGACTATCTACTCTGAGAATAGTGATGCCCCATGGGAAGGTTAACAGTGGTCTGCCTACTGCAGGATGCACCAAGCAGGGAGGTTGCCATGAGGAAAGATATAGAGAAAACCTGAGGAAGACAGGTTTTCCCTGGAACAATCACTGGGGAGAGGCAGATCTAGGATCAAGGAGACCATTGAGCAAGAAGTTGTGCCAGTCTAGGAAGGGGACCACACTCCAATCTCTTTCAATAAAGTATGCAGAGAGCCCTAAAAAACAAAAATTAGAGGGTAAAAACCCACATCCTTTTCCACAAGTCTCTACAAACTGCCCCAATCCCAAACAGCTAACCTCTCATCTGGACAAACGACTAACCTCTCATCTGACAAACCCAGCCTAAATCTTCTATTCCAAGGCACGCAAAACGTTTTGCTCATGCTGTTCTCTGAGCCTCTGCCAAACACATTCTTAGCTTAGAATGAGCATGTTAACTCAGTCCAAGTCCCCTTTTCCCCAAAACTGAACTTTCAGACCAAGTACTTTTTTTTCCCTCAGTGGGCTTTCCAGAATAAGGGCCAGGATTAGAATCCAAGGCAATCTCCCATGCCCCAAGAGGACCTGTACTTGCTTGGCATGGTAATTTCTCACCTTCATAAGGGAAATAAGAGCAAGGAACCTTTGAACCTTAGGTTAATACCCAGAAATTAAGAGAGAGCACTAACCCAACAGTCCCTCAAATATTCCTTCACTACATATCTAACAGGCATGGACATAACCCCAGCTACCAAAAAATCAAAACCCAAGATAACTACCCCAGAAAAAGCCTACGATTTTCTGAGACCTCTTTTACATAGCTACAAAAACATGTATACCTGAATCCTTTTCTTCCCCTGGGTAAGCTGCTTTTATGAGTGCACAGAAAGTGTTAATATCTACCATAAGTGGGCAGAAGTGTTAACAAACCTTATTTTGACATTTTGTACAGCAATCACATGGTTATACGTGACTTCTGAACGCACACACATATCTAAGTCCTTCACATATAATATGGTGATAGCAAATCAAAAAATAAAAAGAGAATAAGAGAAGGAGGAGGACTGGGTCATTCAAGGAGGGGACAAAAGATGGCAAGCATCACATCAGAAAAAATAGTTTCAAATAAAATAAAAACACACAGATCCTTTCACCTTCTTATCTGTATCACTGATAAAGTATTCTCCAACTCTTTACTTTAGTTCATTTTATTTCAAAAAGGAAGACTATCACTAAATTAGTGATATTTTTAGCAAAGACAAAGGAAGTAAAATTCCAAAGGACATCCATTGTCCCCAGTCGACACAAAGATTTAGGTATAAATAACGTGATTTTCCTTCTCTCTGTACAGGACATTGTGTTTAGTTTATATTTAATGAAGAAAGGCAGTTATATTTTCAAGAGGATATGAGGAAAATGTTTTTTTCTTACCCACCCCCTCAATTTAAAAAGAGGCACACAAAAGCACTGATTTTTATACTTAGAAGAAATCCAAAACAGATCAATTGTTTTGGGGCAGGTTAGGGTATAAATGCTGACTATAAAGGAAACCTATTTAAATATTGCAGACACAGCTTCCAGGGCCTCAAGAAAGCCCTCTCTGAAGCAGTAAAGGGGACAGAATCCCAATGGGACACATTCTATAGAGGAAGCTGAGCTGTACATGGTAAAAGTTTAAAGGCTGCAGGTCAGATAGAAACCATGGCTACAAATTACATCAAAGAGGTACCCTGACAGAAATACATATCCATTTCATTTTTGCTAAGGGGTAGCTGTGTTAGAGCAAACCACTCTGAGACCACAGGGCAATTCGCCTGCCAATTAACAGATGGCTTCTTGAGAAATACAAAAAGGTCTAGCTCCTATGATTGCCACATTCATATCACACATGAGCATTTCTTCCAAAATCATGTTAAAAGTTGGAAAGATTAGCTACTGTAATCCTCCCAATTTAAAATTCACATAAACATGTTGATTAAGAAGCAAATGCTTAAAAGATTTTGCCTAGATAATGACTCATTAGCATACGAAAGTGATGTGGCACCGTCCACATCAGCATCACAGTAAATGCACCATCAGGCGGAACCAGAGAAGCACAGAAGCCTGTCTTTTACTGACTGAAGGTCATATTAAAAACGAAATGTTCAAATAATGTACTCCACATCTTAGTACATCTGATCATTGATGCTACCTCTAGATATATTTTCCCTTGAAACAGGGAAAACCTAAACACAAAACTAATCTTTGATTTATTACCATTTTATCATCTCAAGTACCTCAAGAATCTTATTCAAGAAGATAACCTCAACTTTAATTCATCTTAAGAACTTTTTAAATGATGCTTCCTTTCATTACTTGCTTATTCACATACCTGAGGCTCACTCTTTGGGATGGTGCTTGCTTTAACAGCATCAGATTAAATAATACTAAGGATCACCTAGTGTGCAAAGTAACTTCTATAGACAGAGCCTACAGCTACTGGGACCATTACATGGCAATCCTGCAAACCCATTTCAAGATTTGGGCAAAGTCAGGTGACAAAATATATTTCATTCACAAGAATCCATTTTTTTACCCTAAAGTGTCTCCTAAAGAAAAGGAGGGTAGGTGTTTATGGCCTCTTGGCTAACTAGCCTCATGTATGACCCTGAGACCAAGATCTATTAAATGATGCCCCCCTCACTCCATCATCTCCCTTGCCAAATAAGTTTCACAAATAAATTCAGACCTTTGCATTATAATTAGTCATGTTAAAGAGCTTGGTATGCTATAAAATGCTCTAAAAGAATGCCAGGTATTCAATTACAAGAA
Source organism: Pteropus alecto (assembly GCF_000325575.1). Taxonomy (NCBI): domain Eukaryota; kingdom Metazoa; phylum Chordata; class Mammalia; order Chiroptera; family Pteropodidae; genus Pteropus; species Pteropus alecto. The sequence goes on along the minus strand of NW_006433716.1, from coordinate 2,758,233 downwards.
CACCACTCAAATGAAGATCTCACTAAACACTAGTCATTCCAATATTCAATAGTCTTTAGTGTCAAGGAGTTTTCCTATTTTGCTGCTGACAATTTCTTCCTTGCTATTTACAAAAAGCAAGGGACTAGTTATATATTACAAATTAATCTGCTTTATTTGGGGGAAACTTGAAAAATCTTATGCTGCCAGATAATTCGCCAGTCAAGCCCTATTCTCAAATATAATACAATGTATGAAGTCAGTGCTTATTCTAATTCTCCTAATAAACACCAACATTATTAAGGTATTCCATTTAAACGTAGATTACCAATCTTTTTTCCTTCAAGCAAGGTATTTCCTAGTAAGAAAACAAAATATATAAACTAAAATGCATTTCCTTAATCCAAAAGCCTCCTCTATTATATCTGTGTTCTTGATCCTACGCTCCTCTCTGAAAAAAAATTACCTGTAAATTAAAGGAAATAAAATTTGTACTATATTTAAAAAGCTTTATCTTCTATCTACAGCTGTTACTAGTATATGTGTAAAAATGTCCGATACTTCTGAAATTAAGATTCAGATAAAGACTGATTAGCTGTAAACAGCATTCTTTTGAAGAAACAGAGGGGGCAAATTATTTTTCCTAAGCCTTCAAAATATGAAAGATTATGTTAAACATATTTAAAAATTTAATTAACTATTCTATGTTACATCTTAATTTTAATCTTTCCACACTTAAAACATGAAAATAAACACAGAATTTCTTCTATCTCTTAGCAGTTCTCAAGAGTTCTGACTGAATATCTAGAAACGAAAAACTAAAGGTTAACCACAGTGATAACTATATTATCAAATTTTATCAAATAATCATCCTTGGTCAAATTTTAAATCTTACCATAAGACATAATTATTTCACCAAGATTCTATTATTCTCTTGATTCTATTATTCCTTGTTCCTTATAAAGCTAACTTGTTTCTTCATTTCATTCTCTATCATTTTCATATAAGATCAAAAAAGTGAAGCAAAATTTGTAAGAAAACTCAAATCAAGTGACCAGGAGCTAAATTAGAGTTTTACAATCCCCAAAGGAATCTTGTTTTCCGAATGCAGAATCAAAGATTTCTTATATCATCTCTTAAAACTTGGTGATATCCTAGCCACGTCATCCTTCTCCCTACCTCCATACCATATATTTTTACTTAAAACGAATCCTTTAAGCTTACGTAATTATCTTAACGGACTTCGAGAACAGGAAATTGGATATTTTTACAATTATAATTATGATTCTGAATCAGTGACTAATTAGAAATAAAAATATTGAAAGATAAAATCAGAATATGATCTTTTCAAAGAGAACTGAAGTCCAAAATAACTGACACTGATGAGGTACACCACTAATTGACTCCATGAAACAGAAATTTAATGCCTCTAAGCATACCTATAACCCCATGTGGCTGGACACCAAAGGATTTTAACTAAATAATGACTAAGTTGGCAGAGGAAATATATGTAGGTTATCCATTGGCGAGCCTGTTTTCCTATAAGGTAAATGGCTCTCATCAGCTGTTATGAGCAACAAGAGTCACCACGCATTACTGACCTCTAAAGAGTAAATTAGAGATAAAACATCCAGAAAGACCTTCTGAGTGATCACAGAAAATGCCACTGTTGCGAGTCATCTCAGCTGTTCTTAAGGTTGTTCTTGGTCACAATTCAAGGAAAGTAATGACCAAGAAACATAACGAAATGAAGGGAATGTTACTTGGAGAGAATATCAACATCTTCATTGCATCTACTCTTTCTGCATACTTGTATCACAACTCTGGTTTCCCCTAACACTGAAAATGTGAATTAAATATGAGTCAATTATTTGAAAGACAGTCGAGTGACTTTATTTATAAAATACACATACATACACATCTCTCAAAACAGAAAAACTCTTTCACCAACAGCTTTTGTTCTCCTCAAAACTTGGGGAGAACGAAAGTCTTGGGGCAAGTAAGCAGCATGCTTGGGCAGTTCATCTGTTACAGCAATGATGAACAGAACAGGTGCAAAAGAGGGAAAACCGTGACCTTACAGACACTAGGAAAATGAAAACAGTCAGAATGCCAATCCTGCAGGCCTACTGGCAATGAACAGTATTCTGCAAAAGCAGTAACTGTTTTGTTCGAAGTGAAAGTCCTTAAACAACAACCCTCAAACTCCATCAGTAGAGGTAAAACCTGTTCCAAACAAATAAATAACAATTATAATACCTTTTGTCCCTATTAAGCAGTACTACATCTGATGACTCTAGGTTGCAGCTTCACTTCTTCTAAATCATAGATGCTTGAGACAATCCAGGTGACCACGCAAAGTACTTTAAAAGGGCTAAACGTTCAGGTTAGGATAATGTAGGTGTAAAAGGTACCCAACTAACTGGAAATGTCTTATGACCTAAACCAGAAAAAGAGTTCAATCTCCCATTTTGATTCAAATAACTTCCTAATGGAAAACTCTCTGTTCTAAACAATGTTGGTGACTCCATGGTTGGCTTGCAAAGGCATCCAGAAGATGATGCTTGGAACCTGCACCTTCTCCGACAGGCCAATATGGAAAGATGGCAAGTTCAAAGCAGGGACTTCTAAGCAATTACAAAAGTTATTCTCTTATGGGCCAAAGAAATAGCAACAAAAAATCAAGCTTACTTTTGGATATGTTGAAAAGTAAGCTCTGACAGAGAGATAGAAATGTGAATTATACAAAAGCTATTTCACTGGAGTTCTAAATTATAAGTAATACAAGTTGACTCTAGCTAACTAGCTGAAGGGAATTTATCAGAAGAGGCGCAGAGATTTCCATAATCAGTAGGGGCTGGGAACCAGGTACCAATGAGCTAAGAAGTAGAAAGAACCACCACCATCTCAGAGTCAAAAAGAAGTCTGATGAGATTGGTCACCATCATCATATCCCTCCATCACTTCCTTTAGAGTCCAGATCCTGAAAAAAAAAATGCCTAATTGATTTTACATGGGTCCCATACAAACCCCTTGCCTATATTAAGGCAGGAACAGAGAGGACCTGCCCATTAGTTTCTGGAATTACTCTCCCACCAGCAATATAGAAGGAAAGAGAATTCCCCAAATTGGAATATTACCCATAAAAGAAAAATATTTTTTCTCTTGGATCCATGAAGGGTCTTATAAATTTCTCCAGACAAACTGAAAAGAAATGACTCTCACATTTCTATTCAAATAAAAGACACCATCAAATATTAACCGTCAAATGGAATAATCAACAAATCATTAGTGGACCAGACCATCCCTGCATATATAAAGCACCACTTCTAAATTTTAGCTCAAAAACAAAATTAAGTCACTTGTTTAGAACATTCTACATCCCTCTCCAAAGTATGACCAGTTCTCTCCATCTCTATTTCGCCTTAACAATAAGGTGCCACCATAAGAAATTACATTATCAGTATTTCATTTTCATGACTCCTGATCTCTTCGACAGATAGTCATCACCTTGAAATGAAGTACCCAACACCGGCTGACATTCTCTAGCATGCCCTGGATTCTTAGACAAGACTGTCAAACAAATGGTTAAGCTTGAGTCACCTTCGCTATCATTTCCAGATAAGACCTTACAGCTCCAGAGGTTGATCTTCCTTATTCCAGTAAGAGGCCTCTGGAAGCTCCCCACAAAGCACGTGCAAAATAGACAGCAGAAAGAAGTTTATGTGAAGCTTGAATTAAGACCTTATCTTTATTATTTTAAACTCACACAACCTGGGAGAGGCTTTCTACTAAGTCTCAACTCATGGAATTGCCCTTCAGTTTTCAATAGCCAACATTTGAAAATAAATACAGTCGCTAAGTGTGAAATGATGTTCCTAAAGCCAGCAGGCATTTGGCTGATGCCAAAAGAGAAGGCAGGAAGCCAAGATATGAGACCTAAAATTTTAAATGAAGACTACTCTACTCAGTGACATAGAACCTGAAACAATGTAAAGGCATAAAGAGGCCACAGACCACCTACCTCTAAATTCAACCTACATCAGCATCTGTCTCCCAAAGTTGCTTCAGGAAGGCACTTAAGGCTTCCTTTACTACAATAATTATTCCTATAATCTAAAAAATGAATGATTCTACCCTCTGGGCTTTTGTTTGTCTGGCTAGTTGTTTTTTGTGGGTTTTCTTTTGGGGGGAGGAGTGGGCAGAAGGAGTACTGGGGAAGAGGAGAAAATAGAAGAAAAACCTAGTACCTCCTGAAACAATCACTCTACTTTTTAAATACTTTGCATGACAAATATTGTATGCTTTCATTTTTTACTAACATGAGGTACCTACAATAGGGAAATTCAGAGACGGAATGTAGAATGGTGGTTCCGAGAGACTGAGGGGAGACATACTGGGGAGTTAACTGTTTAATCGGTACAGAGTCTCTGTTTCAGATGATAAAACGGTTCTAGAAATGGATAGTGCAATGGTTGCACACCATTGTGAATGTACTTAATGTCACTTAGCCAAACACTTAAAATGGTTAAAATGGTAAATTTTATGTTATGTATATTTTACCACAATAATTTTTAATTTGATATGAATCAGTGTGAAGTTACCAGTACACCAGTAATTTACCCTTTAATTCCAGGGGTGGTCATCTAACACATCATCATGAATGTGCAGTCCAGCAGTAGTTAACTAGCATAATAAAAGTAAAGGCCAAACTCCAAAAATGACTACTATAAACCTATCTATTATCTATAGCTAAATCAACAACCAATTCTCTGCTAATTAGCACAATGGATGTCAAAATGGATTTTTGTTCCTTAAGCTAATTATTTGTTAATTAGGGTAATGAGTGTTAGAAATGGGGTCTCATTGGTAAGATTAAAGGTATTCTAGGTATGCAGATGGACTAAATTACTTTAGAGATATTTCCTGTTGTAGAAACAGGACACAAAAATCCAAGGAGGCTTATAATTTATAGATAGAACCCCTAAATGTGAAATGGCCCTGGCCCAACCTCTGTTTAGAGGGATTTCTTTTTGCATGATGCAAACTGAGGGCACAGATCCCTGCCTCTGGAATGTGTTCAGTCTCAAGGAACATTTCACATAAGGTGTGATCAAGGCCTAAAAAGAACAGAGAATCTGGACTACAAGCTTGCAAAGCAGTTGTATTATCAATCACTTCAAGCCTGCTTGCTAAATGTCTATATACGTGGCAGAATTTGGTCTTGAGAAGAAGCTAAGCCTCACTCATCCCTCTTCAGTGCCTACTTTTACCTACTCAAAATTACCTAAGAGCTAATTACACTAAGCTAATGTAGATCCATTTGCAATAATCTCATCCCAAAAAAAAAAAAAATGAAGAGACTTAAAAGTCCATTGTCCTGTTCTAGAAGTCGGCAAAAACTATTAGATGCCCTCTTTACATTAAAGGCTATGTCCACAAATGTTGTTTTCCATAAATGCTCAAAGAACTAAAATTTCAAAGAGTAAGGAAGCAAAGCCCCCAAAGATTGCACACTGTGCTTTTAAACAGCACATTAGATCCCATTTTTAACGTTCTAGGATATGGCATTGTGGGATATAATATATTGAACGTTACCATGCCTTTTTACAAAGGCTTCTGATTTCCAGCACTAACGAAAGAAATGTATTGATATAAAACACAGTCACAAGTAAGTACTGCCAATTCTATATTTTAATCCTATTATAATACAAATGAAAGGATTCACCCCCAAAATAAAGGCTCAGAAATACTAAGGTAAGGGTCTAAAAACAAACTTAGTTTAATATCTTGAGGTTAAAATATGAGATCCCAAATCACTCTGCTTGAAAAAGTCATATGCTATTTGCACCTTACATAGAATCCTTAGACACTATGTTTAAGAAGAGCTAACTTAGTAGCTACAGTCACAAAAGAGAAAAGTCACAGAATTCTAGAGCTAGGTTATACTTCAAAAAATCATGTAGGAGAGCTCCCTTAATTTATATGAGAAGTGTCAATTAATTTGATACACCAAAACCAGCCTATTTAGATACACTTCAAAGTGGACCAAGAGAAAACTAATTTGTTCTAATGGTCTGAAAAAAGCTCTCAGGAACTAACTAGTACCAGAGTTAGGAAGGATTCAGAAGACACTGCCTTGGTGTTACCCACCCAGTGACTCCTTGGGCTGAATTTAAAGCATCAAATGTGAGGAAATAAAGTTCCTCCTTCAGGCTCCAATTATCCTGTATCCAAAGAAATGATTCTGGTTTACCTGTTTACATGTATCTATATGCCTCCTTTAAATCTTACTTTAAAAGAATTTGACTTTACCTCAGGATAAAAGCCTGAAGGTCAGGTAGGTTGTGAAGAGTTGGGGCATTGACACATCTATTCTACAAGTAATTAGATCTATCACCTCAAACACAAAAATGCAAATTTTAGTTGAACTAGAGGGTGGGTTGGGGGTGAATTATAGGACCTGAGCCATATACACTCCTCTTTCAAAATCAAAGTGTTATGTAGAAAACAGAGTTCCAACAAAAAGTACAATGATGAGAAAAGAACTCATTAAGAGCTAAAAATAAACTCTAATTCACAATATGCATAAGAATTTAACAAAAAAAGGAAAACAAGATGTAAAATTACATCTGCTAAGTTAACCATGCCCTCATGGAAATCACCCACCCCCCTTACACAAATTGAAATCTGTAAAGTCTGTGATGACTGAATAATGCAAGGCTTTAAATGTTTTCAATGAATATTTCAACAGAAAGAAAACAAAGAGATAGCAATTTTTTTTCTAAATCCTCTGATCTGCTAACACAACAGGAATATTGGGCTCTTAACGACTGAACACACAGGTCTCTGCATTTCCCCAGCTGAAAATTTTATTTTATGATCAGAATATTTAGTATTAGTATTTACAACTTATATTATAGGGGTATTAATCTTAAGGTAAGGATGTCAATAAAAGTGTAAACAAACCTCCAGTTAATTTTATCAAACCGATACCTCATGTCTCAATTGAACACTTTGCTGACCTTCCAAGGCCAATGACAGTCCAATGGGGAAGCACAACTGAGGGTATCTTCATATTTTAAGCCAAGCTCATTCATTCTGACTAACATTCACACAATACCACACAGAGCAATAACTCCACATTCCAGTGCTCTAGTTCATAGAGGCTGGTATAATACCATTAATCATCTTTCCGGATTCTCAAGTCCTGCCTGGTACTTCCTATTCCCACTTTGTCCCACCACTAAACAGTCAATTGTGTTGGTCAAATCACCTAGAAAGCAAAGGATAGAAAATTAGTGCATTATTCCTACATCATGAGAAACTATAAAAATTCTAAGAAAAGAGATCTATTTGAAAATTTTTTTCAAAAGTCATTTGCCCAAGGAAAAAAGTCTGCAACTGTCAAGTAACTGAATATTAACTGGTAAGTATGAGATAGGACAGAGTACCCCTGTGTGCCTGGCACTTTATGAAAAAAACTCAAGTTCAGAGTCAAATAATTCACATAAGACTACATTACAAGTAAGTGACTAGCCTGGGATTTGAATTCAAGTGTAATGTGTTCTTTCTAGACTAAAACCTCTAAAACTAGTGCTTTTTAGGCCACCTCCCTAAGCAAGAGAGTAGAAAGTAGCAGGCATTATGTTTCAATGATAATCCCAGGAAGTTGATCCCAAACTAAGCAAAAGACAACCCTAGTGTGCAGAGGGTTGTTTCAAGTCCAATTCACATTGGAAAGATGTAAAGGAACTCATATAAACATAGTTTAAATTAAATACTGCCATCTTGCATTTTTTTTTCTTAAAGGAGGCACAGAGTGAAAATCTTTGTTCTAATTTAGAAAATGCAGAATGATCATCCCTCAATCAGTTCAACATGATGTCTGATGTAAGAGATTATCACAAAAAGATAGTTTTAACTGAAGATCTGTTTCTTCACAATACTTGAAGAGCTGCCAATGCTGCTTTACAGCTTAGAGCTCCTCAAATATTTGATGACAGATACTTTACCAATAAAAGGGACATCCAATGGTGTTAAAATATTGACATTCCGTAATTTTAAGAAGCCAAACCAAATGCATTAAGGAGTAAAACATGCTAAATATGCCACTGTATAGGCCTGACAAATCAAATGACACAAGTAAAATACCAGAAAAATAAAAATTTTTTAAGTTGACCTTTTTAGTTGGAAAGGCATACTCTGAGGGTTTCCGCAGTTCTCAAAATTCAGTAGCACCAGTGTGCACCACTGAAAGTCAATTAACTTAGAACAAGCTCTAAAGAAGTTGGCAAATTCTGAAACACAGCTTTAACAGCTTTAGCTCCAATGATCAACTATATTCTATTCAGAAAATATTTAAAAGGAAATGTTCCAATAGGTACAAAATAAAAATGCTTTGCTTTAGTCATAATTTCGAAAGTTAAAGACTGGTGCTAAGGTAGTTTAATAGACAGGGTAGTAAAACAGGATAAAAACCATCTCAAGAAAAGCAGGTTTATTTTGTACTACATGATGAAATGGGGAGGCAGGGGTATGTGTGTCAATTTCATACCTGAGAAGTAGGATTTTAACATTCTATAGAACACGAAAGAAAGAAGAAATCCTGTATTAGAATTTAACTGCTCTTTATCTTCTCCTATTTAATCTACTATCTTCTCTTCATCCACATCTTTCATCATTACTACAACAGCCACTAAATAATTGAAAATGGTTTCCATCTACACCACCAATCCCCTAATGCAAAAGTAAATAAAATCTTCTAAAAAAAAGTGTGAAAACATCTGGAAGAGCAAATAGCACACACTTATACCTTGCTAAATATTGAGGGGAATTCTTACAGAAGAACTTCAACTGTATTTTATTTTCTATTAATTAAAATACATTTCCAAAGTTTGTATTTTGTATCAAACTAATAAAGTAATAGTCAAGGCATTCAACATTTTGTTCCTAATCAACTGGGAAGACAAACATGGTCAGCCTAGAAGTCCCAGTGACAAAGGCCAAGAATGCACAGAATCAAAACTTCTAAACCTCATTTACCCAAACTTCATTTTCCGTGTAAATATTCTTAAAAAGCTGCTGTAACCAGCTCTTGGGAGTTACAATACTTTTCTTCCCTTCCTTCTAATGCAAGAAAATATAAAGTAACACAAATATGAGCATCAAGAAATGAGAAACACGAAAATCCATATGATTTACAAATTAACCAGGAATGGTTCTGTTTCAAACTTTTCTGTATCCACACAACAGATGTTTTTTCTTCCCAGCAACTAGCCACTTAAGGTTTCATTATCATAGGCTATCCAAAGAAGAAATTTTTCTGTTTAGGTTAACTAATTGAGAATTAACTTTTTTCATGGTGATGGGGTCCAGAATATACCACCCCAAATATGCCACTCTGGTATAAGGATTATTTTGAGCTGAATGCAATTAAGAATCAACAGATGCAGAAAAGGTTCTCTGCCCTCTCCTTTTCTCCCTAAAAGCAGGTCATAAATTTCCCTTGTAAATGAAGATATCCCCTTCTCTTATACCAGGAAGACAGAGCAACCCCCACCACCAAAGATGGAGTCACTGCCAAGACACATAAACAAACCTTGGTATATGGGTATACACTAACACACCTAAAATAGCTCGATATCTTCCATTAGTTTCTCCCATATATTTCCTGGTCACTTCCCTACAATTTACTGTGCCTTGGAGCCCAAATCCTCTTTCCTTTATTAAAATGGAATACAAGCCTCCAAGTCTAACAACTTCTTTGAGTTTCAATTCTTTCCTGTGAATGCCAGTGCAGTTAAGATATTAATTTTAAAAAAGTGTGCCTCTTCTTTTAATCTTCCCCCAATTTTACTGCAATAAAATTGACATATAATATTGTATAATGTCTTTTGTTAGGTTCAGTGACTGGGGGCCTGCAAATTAAACTAAGAGGGTAGAAGAAGAGTTTTTCCTCCCTGACAATGGTAAAGAACTGTATTTGATTCCTTACATTTTATAAATTTCTAATTTCATTATCCTGAAATTTTCTGTCTAAATTTTTCAACACTGACACTGAAGATTGTTCTATAAAACATTCAGTTCAAGGTTTGAGTGGAAAAAATGATCCTAGAAAAAACAACCTTAAAGTTTCCCCAAAAAACTTTATAAAAAGTTTCTATTGTGATAACATCGAAATTTTTTAAATGATTGATTAGCCATGACTGGAAGACAAAGGTACGGTAGAAAGATATTTAGGTTTAACGATATACAAATTCCATTTTATACAATTTTTGCCGCTAAAATCTAAAGATAGCCATGCTCAAATGTACTATATACACATACACTAAGGATTATCAAAGCATTTACCCCATGAAGTCGTTATCTTATTTTGTGAAAACCTGGTCACGCACTAGCTTTTCTGCCAAACTTATAATTAAATAGTACCCAGAGTCTGAAAAGTGAGATGTTTATTAAGCTACCACCACGCACCTACCCACCCTTCTCTTTTTAAATACTTACTTGCAAGAATCAAAATTCTTGATCTCTTGATACTATGGGCACCTAACAGCTGACCTTAAGACTGTAACTGACACATACAATCTAGCACCTTTTCAAATTAATTTCATCAAAACAGCCTCATGCTCACCATTACTAACTTCATCACAGCAAATAAATGCTGTTAAATTTGAAGTATGTTATTAGACTAATAAAATACCACTTATCTGTTTAAATCCTGAGGAACTAAGAATGCATTGGGTTTTTTGGGGGGGGGGTTTCAATTAGAGTTGGTGTTCAGCATTATTTTATATTAATTTCAAGTGTACAGCATAGTGATTAGACATTTGTGTAAATTACAAAGTGATCCTCCTGGATTAATCTAGTGCTCACCTAGCACTATACATAGTACTAACTGTAATAATTATTACAATATTACTGACTATATTCCCTATGCTGTACTTCACATCCCTATGACAATTTTGTGACTCCCAATTTGTACTTCTTCATCCCTTCACCTTTCTCATCCAGCCCCGACCAGTCTGTTCTCCATATCTGTGAGTCTGCTTCTGTTTTTAAGATTATATATGCTTTTTAAAAGAGGGGAGAATACCCATGCCATTAAAATAAAGTTTGAAAATCACATTATTCTGATAAAATAAACCAGGATCAAAACTAACTTTAAGGTCCTCAAGAAGCAACAGACATAACTTAAACCTAGCTAAGAACCCTCATGTAACAAAAGATTTTACCACTCAAAACCTAAGGGGAGAAAAATGAAAAGGAGGCAGTATTACCATGCATGGCGCTGCCAGTTCAGAGATAATCTACAATGACAAAGTTCCTCCTCAGGTCCCCTATAGTTTGTATTTGGTTGTTTGTTTTGGTCTTTTTTTCCTTTTGTCTGAAAGTTTCTAATTGGCAGCTGATGAAGACAGCATAGGGCCCACCTCAAACAATTCCTAGAATAAGAATGAAGCCATCAGACCAAGATAAAAAAAAAAAAAAAAAAAAGCAATTATTACCTGAGGTCTTCAACTAACTATAGTTCTCTATCTCTTCTTTTAGAAGGGAAAGTAGCAACAACAGAAAAGCTATCTTGGAGTTTTGAACTAATTAGACACTTATACATGCACACACACATACTTTCAGGAACTGGTAGAGAGTTCAGTGAAGACATAGCCTAGTGACTTTTAAACCCAACATCTCTAGTACTGAACCCAGGAATTAACTCAGAGACCAATGCTTAGGAAGGGACAGCAACTGAAATTTATTTTGCCATAAAATTAGGCCCTGCAGTTACAACACCTCTTCCATCTACCTCCAGCCATAATTCAGGCAAACCTGGAAATCCCTGGTTCTAGCTCCTGGCAAAATGTTCAAGGAAAGAATGGATAACTCCCAGGTAACTGGAACATTCCAGCCCTGCCTACAGATATTCTGATTCGGTAGGCTGGGGTAAGGCCGAGAAACCTGCATTTTTGGGAGTTATCCCAGTGATTCCAATGCAAGTACACTTCCCTGATCATACCTCAAAGACTGTTGATTCCCCAAACCACTTTCTTGCCCATCAAAATCACCTGGAGAGCTTTCTGAGGGTTCCCAAGGCCTCCAGACTCTATATTTTTAAAAATTCCCTAAGGTGACGATGTGCAGCTGGATTTGGAATCACTGGGCTAGAACATCCAAATTCACAATCGTAGATTACAAAACTTCTAGAGAAGCATGGATACTCTTGTTCATTTTATATATCCTTCAGTCCCTGACTCTCAAAAATCTCCCATTTCCCTTCTGAAGAAGACACACTCACCAGAGGATGCCCCTCAATGACACTGTAACAAGTCATGTCTCACTATAAATTCATCAGTTGGTCCTATGCTTAATTTTTAAAGAGTCCTGGCCTCCAAAGAGGCAAAGAGAAAACATCCCGGGAACAAATCAGAAAAACCAGAATTCTGGTCACTATTCTACCACTTAATAGCCATGTGGTCTTAGACTAGTCATTTCAACAAACCCAGGCCTCTTATCACCTGTTAAGTTAGAGAGTGGGCTACATACAGTCACGTCATAGGCTTTCCTGACTATTAACGTTCTATTATTCATTCCTTGCATCATAAATCTAAATCAATCCTCCAGAATGCAGCATCAGCAGGTGTCAAAGACTGAAGTGCATTTAAAAACTCAAAGGAATGAACCAATGTCAGCTAAGTTGTATAAGCAGCAGTAGCTTCTCATGATGAATGCCTAAAGATAGGAAACAGGATGAAGCACAAAGCTGGGGATGAGCCCAAAGAGAGAGCCTGAAAAACAACACAATAAATAGAATCTAGTCGGGTGAGAAGATATTGTTATTTCCTACTGAAGACGTGCCAATGTATTTCCCTAATCTTCATTCTATCAAAATAGAGACAATAATTTGCTAACACCAACACAATCTAAAAATTACATATTCTATTTAGGACTTAGGAAACAGGCACACGCTTTCCTACCTAGATATTTTTGTGCTGGAGACAGTTTCATAACTGTAAGAAAAGATTTAAGAAAAGTAAAAAGGAGGTATTTAAATTTTCTTTCTAAAGAGTAATCCCAGAGTTTTCTTACAACCCAGACAATTAATGCTCATCTCGTACATGACAGAAATACAGAGAGCTAGCCCAATAGCTCCCCAGGAGGTAGGATAAATTGGATAATTAATGAGAGAGACCAAGGAACTCTGACTTGGCCCTAAAATGTGTACTGAGAAACTGCAGAAGCTGGCTAATGTTAAACAACACAAAGCAGGGTCCAAATCCTCATAAATTCTTTCAAACCTTTCTAGAGATATGTTAATAGTTTCTTAGGAAGATATGCCCACTTTGCAAAGTGCAACCATTCAAAATCTGGTTTTTAGAAATCTACCATTTACTAGGCTATTTTGTTCAATACGAATATTTACTAAGAAACTCAGAATTAAAAAAAAAAACTAAGGTAATTTATGCTTGAAGCTAAATGAGTCAGACACTCTGATCACTATTTTAACTCATACTAAGTATAAGATGTCAGTGGGGCAAATCAAAACAGTGGTACTAGAAGTCCTTTGTATTCAGATTTGCCTACTCAACTTTTTAATTTATACTTTATTATCATGGATTTTCATTTTATGAAACATGCTCATATTTTATTGATATGAAAAGGTTATGGAAGAGTTTCAGACTGATAACAAAATAACTTCAAAAGCTTTTATAGCAACATGTTCAATGGAAATCTAATAGGGGTAATACCCCCCAAATGAGTTCTGTGGTCAAATAAGGCTGGGGAACTCTAAGACAAACCGGTTTCTCTTTACAGCAGGGTTTTCACATAGTTTTTACTATGCTAACGACCACAGTGTGGATCTTCAATAGGAAACTAGGGAGGGCAGCATTTCTCAAACTTGTCCATCAATGTAACATTTATTTTGAAGAATAGTTATGACTGTATCTCATGGAATGAAGCTTAGAAAACATCTTTTGACTCTCATGCCCACTGTGGATTTTCCTGGGTACTCCATTTGCTTACCAGAGATTTTAAAGAGAAACTTTACTAGGGTGGAAAACTCTGTTAGCTCCCTCTCACTGAAAAGACAGGGTGGGAGTGGGGAGGTGAAACAAATGGACAACAAACATTAACGTAGTTTGCCAGTGGATAAGCATGTATTTCAAATAAACCGTGGGCTGTGGTTCAATCACCACTGTCCATCACACTAAGGCCAAGGAGACAAAGAGTATGGAGATACAGAACTGAGATTTATACAGGTGCAAAAAATAACAGCTCTACCAAAAAGTTTATGAAAGAATATGATAATTCAAGACTGACCAGAGATGAGAGATGAAAATCTCTTAAATGTTTTCTGTGGAAAATGCCTAATATGAAGGATGTATGATTTAATATTTTCATCTACTCCCAGTATCATAACAAAAAACAATGTGACTTTTATATGAATTGTTCAAACACAATTTTTCTTCATGGTAGGTAAAGCTACCAAGCAATCAAATTAGAAATCACATCACTCACGTCACAGCCTTCATACCGTTTATCATACAGTTATTTATGTCAAAGAAGTTGCAAAATTCACATATAAAGGATGCTGTTTTGCTAAAAATAATAAAATAAAATTTAGCATACAGACACATGAATAGAAGCCTTTTGTTCTGTTCAAAAACAATGTCTTTATAAATTTTACATATGCTACACATATTGTAGAAAAAGAAATGGAAAAAGTCTCATCCATTTGATTATCACTTTTCAAAAACAAAAGACAAACCTTTCTAATGATATCATGGTGAACTTCTAAGTAACATAATTAGCTAAAATTAATTATTCAATATAGATTGATGACAACTAGGTTTTACTTGCTTTTTACTTGATTTACTTGATTTCAATGAATAAGTTCTCTCTGAGAACCTCAATCTGTAGCTAAAAGAAATATGACTGCAAGGCCAAGCCCAAGTGATAGCTCTCAGAACTCACTCATCTGGGAAAGAATAAACCCTGCTGCCTTGATAAAAGAACAGTTAAAGGTACCATCTCAGAACAAGTCAAACTTTACCTCAAAAGTTACCTAGTGTGACTCCTTTCTCTGCCCTCTAACTCATTTTACCAAGGGAAACCTGAAGCCAAGAGGCGACTTGTCCAAGGTCATATGACTAAACTTCAGACTCCTGGTCCAACTAGTCATAGTGTCTTTAAGTATCCTTTACTCACTTCAAATATTTAATTTTATAGTTTTGGTTATAAGCCATGTAATGAAACTTGATACATACCATTAATCAAATTTAACAATACTGTAAAAAAGCTATGGAGCCTATCTACCCATAACTTTACACATTTTCAGTGTTTTAAAATTCTTACAGGCAGTATTAACCCTTCTATCTCAAGAACATGCTCTGAATTAGATTCTGGCTTACCCTAAAATTTCAGTCAAATCTTACAAAACACCAAGAAGATTTTCCACTAATATTCAAAATGTCGGTGAACACAGAATGCAATATATATATGCCTTACTGTTGAATTGTAACCTGAAAGTTACTGGATTTCATTAAACAATGTCGCCATAATAAAAAAAATAAATTTTTTTAAAAATATATTATCATTAAAGGCCAAATTACCCATTCTTTCGTTCTTATATTTATGATAAAGAGGAGCATGCATACACCACTTTTTCCTTTCCTTGTCAAAGAACGGAAATTAAGAGATCTTGCTACACTCGAATCATATCAGTGCAAATACTTATACACTGACAATGTGAGGTCTGCCATTTACCTTGTTCATCTGTATTATAAGAAGGGCTATACAGACTTAAGGGAAAGGATATTTAAAGAGTTTTTTTCCCTCTCCCGAACACAATAGTATTCTCCTTACATCTCATTGCTGAAATGCTAAATCATGTAAGCTCAGGGAACTAAAAGCTAAAGGTTAACATGACACTTGCTGCCCCAGACACATGCACTTTTAAAACATTTTTCAAAAGATGTTATTGTACAGTTCAGAGTATATAAAAGTCTAGTTATAATATATACTGTCCATAAAACAATTTTTATGCTTTAAAAGGAAAGTAAGCTTCCTTGAACAAACCCAGTCCCGTCCGATCTTGGAAGTTAAGCAGGGTCGGGCCTGGTTAGTACTTGGATGGGAGACCACCTAGGAAGAACAGGTGCTATAGGCATAAAAAATTTTAAAAAATAAAAAATAAGGGATAGTAAGCTGACAAGGTCCTTGCAATCTGTGAGGTCAACCAAGGGTTGCCTTGCCAAATTGATGACATATCGATCGATCGATCGATCGATAGATAAGATAGATGATAGATAGATAGATAGATAGAAGAGAGAGAAAGAAAGAAAAGAAAAGAAAAGAAAAGAAAAGAAAAGAAAAGAGAAAAAGAAAATTCTTAAGTTTCATACTACTGGTATAGTCAGTAACAGAGAGAATATCTAGATGTGTAAATTTGTAGCAATGAATGATTTACAAGTAGTAAACTTATTTTCTCACACCTTGAAACACAGTCCTTTAAATGTGAGTAACCTATATAAAACTGCGTACCTGTTATTTTGTCTCTTACAAGCTTACAGGACTCTATCTCACCGATGCTTCCAAAAAGACTCTTGAGTTCCTCCTGTGTCATGTTCTGAGGAAGGTAGTTGACTATTAAATTGGTCTTGCTGTCCTCTGTGTTCCCAGAGTCAACTGGTGATGAGCAGTTGTTATTTATGGTGGTTGGACCATTGGCTGTGTTATTGCAAGTTGGCCCATTAGACAGTTGTGTTTCCATGGCAGCAATTACCTGCTAAAAACAGAGAAAATAAGAAATGTCAGAATTCATATTTCACAAACTATTAGATTCTATCCAAAATTTTAAACACTTGTCACTAGAACACAAGTTGTTCTGCTGAAATTACAACAAAGAATCAACAAAAAAGTTTAACACCTATGTTAATTTTTACTTTATTAAGCTACTCAATTAAGATCATAATTATACTTTCACATACATATTCCATACATGCATATAAGCACAATTTAAATAGTAAACATTCTCTAGAACCACATTCTGAGTCTACTCACATACCCTTACTCACCTGCAGTGTCCACAGACTTGAGAAAATTTAGTACTGAAGGGCACAGAATTGAACCCTGACTAAAAATCATACTAGAAAATAAAAGTGCTTAACATGCTACCAAAAACAAACCAAAAAATAGTCTACCTAACTTTGAAGAGATTTTTAGTTAGTCTAAGAGTTTCAATATTCTATAACTGACAGACATCCATTAACTTAAAATCAAGGAGCAAGAGTACTTTAAAAAATATAAATTTGTCAACATGTACTGTTTTGGTTACATATTGAAAGTGTTTTTGATTGACAATATCTTATACTCCTATTGTTCGTAAGAAATAAGAAAATATCAGATATTATATGTTAGGGCATGAAAAGAATTTATAGAATAACTTGGGAAAGAAGCTATGAGTACTCGGTGTACTTTATATAATCTAACAACCCTTCTCATCAACCTTGGCAGCTAAAGATCACCAACAAGGCAACTGATCTACAGCATCAAAATAAAATCCCCAAACAATTCAATATGGTATTCTGCCTTGACTCTGACCAAAAAACAAAAAAACAAAAAAAAAAACAAAAAACAAAAACCTATCCAGTCCACTAAAACAACAGTGTAAATATATGAACTTTTTTGCAAACAGACCAGCCCAAGGAATTTTCATTTGAGCACATAAGCCCGTTGACAGAGCATCTATAAACTCCAAATACAGGATAAAGAGCAGAGTTGGGGGAAATGGCCTCAAATTGTTGAACCTACTCTAAAAATCACATATTAAGAAAATTTAGATCTAGTTTCCTAAAAATCAGTCTTATGCTTTTTGAGCAAAAGAGTCAC
Source organism: Pteropus alecto (assembly GCF_000325575.1). Taxonomy (NCBI): domain Eukaryota; kingdom Metazoa; phylum Chordata; class Mammalia; order Chiroptera; family Pteropodidae; genus Pteropus; species Pteropus alecto. The sequence goes on along the minus strand of NW_006433716.1, from coordinate 2,740,368 downwards.
AAACCACAGCCCCAAAATTTCTAAAACCTTCTTCCAATAGCTATCTACTCTGGATAGCCAAGATTGTGGGAGAATCCAAAAATCAAAGCATCACTGAGGATTATCCTTCATAATTCATTCAATACATCTCTCATCTCCACAAAAAAACTACTCAAAACTGACAATTCTGAATTGATGGAATACTAGTTTTAGGGACGTTTTAACATATGAAAGGCAAAGAATTTGAGACTAAATTTTAAAAGCAAGTCATAGAGGGAAGACTGTTAACAAAAGAAAAAAAAAGTATGTTAAAAAGCATATTGCTTACCAAAAATAAAAGGGCACAACAGTAGATAAGAATACAGAAAGGAATTTCTACTGCCAAGAGATGTTTATAAAAGAAGGCAGTATAGGACAGATTGAGACTGGTCAGACTGCACAAGAATCAGTGCTATCATGATAAAAAAAAATAGGAGACAAAATCCAGACTACCTATGAAATATCAAACAACCCATAACCCCTCCATAACTTTACTTGCTTTTCAGAGAAATGGGTGTTTATTCTACAGGTAGCAACCTACATCTCTTGGATAAGTATTCTTGGGGAATGATTAAAGGAATAAAAAAAAAATTAAAAAAAAATCTTGGGAAATTTGTATAAAAAAATCTGACAATTTAAGATATCCATTTTATAATTAACGAATGTACCTAAAACTGAGAAAGGAGGTTTCAGATTTCCTAATAAAGCATAACTGTTGCAGTTTGTAGAGTATTAGCTATGGGTCACTTTCCACAGCAAAATTCTTGTGTGATTAACCTTTGCCCAGTAGTTATGAAAACAATGAGCTGCAAGATGACACTGGCCAAGGCTAATGAAAACAAATTGCTATTCAAAAGTTAGAGTATGTGTAGAAACTATCTGAGCCCCAAATATGAGGTCTGGACTAAAGCTCATTGGGATGGCATCTGGAATATAAAGTGTTCATTGACTGAAATTAGCAGGATTTAGCAAGGACAACAAACACTCTTCACTCAACTGCACATTTATTTCCATGTTCAGGTGGCAAGAATGAGCTCCTAAGCCAACATTCAAGTGAACAGCTGCAGTAGGCTGTGTGCACTGAAAATTACAGCATCTCTCAGCTATAGGACCATCTGCTCAGAATAAAATGATACTAATGTGCTATATTTTACAAATAATGCATATTCCATTGATAGGCTCAACACAACTGTTCACAGAATGCAAACTCTTTCAACAGTTACTGGGCAAATAATTTCCAGCCAGATTTACAATTTCAACAAAATTTTTTTTTTGAGCTTCAGGAATTGTGAATAACTTCAAAATTTAGTAACCAAAAAAATACATAGTAAACAGAATGTAAAGAATTACGGTAATTTAGTATTCAGACCATACCAAAACTTTTTTGTTTTTGTTTTTTTAAAAAATCTTGTCACTCTTTTCTTTGAGTCTGCACTAAATCCTAATTTAGATTATAAAAAGTCAGAGACAAAAGCATGGTTCTGATGCTACATATACCACTATGGTTAAAATTGCAATGTGCTTTAAGTCCTAATGATGGCCATACCGTAATAGGTTGAAGGTAAGAATAATTAGTATGCCAAATGAAAGGTTCAAGTGTTTGGTATGGCCTCAGCACTCCTGCAACATGCTAAAAAAAAAAAAAAAGGCCTACAGAATTTAAGAAAAATCCCACAGACCCCAGTCCAAGGCTCTGCTGCCCACGAACCACTTCTAAGCAGAGAAGCCACATCACACAGTCTGACTGCCATGTTAGTTTGGAGTTGCCGTCTGCAATATGGACACAAAAAGTACCGTATGTTAGATGAGCAAGATAATGCAACAAATCAGTTTGTACAAAATTTACAATGATTGTATTGATATTCCCAGCACGTCCATGCAGTGTGGCTTAATTGAATTTGAGGCAATTCCAATCTAATCTTTCCAAATTCATTTTAACATGTAGTTTTCTTGCACAAATTAAGCATTTTTAATTAAGAGCCTGATTTTATAACAGTATTAACTAGTTATTTTGGCATCTTTCCTAAGGAACTACCTTAAACCATATCTTAATTTTTTAAATAATAATAAAATGAAGAAAAATACTGCATGCTATCCTGTCTCTTACAGATGTGGGAGAAGGGAGGAAATGTGAAGGAAATTTTATAGTGAGAAAAGGCAGTCATGCAATTCATAAGTGGATGCTTTGCATAAAAGCCTGCTTTCCCCAAAATATCAGAAGGGCATTAAGAGAAGCTATATTTGCCCACACTGTTACATTATACTATAAATGATCCTTAATCCCGGGACTGAAAATTAAAAGTGAATCCAAACCCTGTGAGGTTATTCTGCCACTAGAGTCAAACTGATCTCTAACAGTTTCACTGAGAATTGTTCACATATACTAAGAAGCAGTAAACCAGCATCTTTCAATTGAAATAATTGGACCAATAAATAGGATTGTTTAGAGTAATGCTTGTATAGGATGTCAGTTTTATCCTTGAATGAAATCAAGTGAACATTTTTTAATATGTAAATTGTAAACCCAGCACGATTTGAAATTAGTGCTGCTATGAGGCCTCCAATATAGTTAATGGGCCATTTACCACTTATTACAACTTGCCCAAATTCTAAATAAAGCCATGATACTGGCACAAAAGCCAAAGTTTACATTTTAACCATATATGCAGATGCTTTAGACTGTCAACATAATATTCAGAAAAATTTAGCCTCTGAAATAAACAATGAATATTAAGGAGGGCTAAAAACATCTTTTGCCTGTTTATGATTATAAAAACTTCATCCTGAAGCTAAACCTGGCTGTGATTTACTCTTGATGCAGATGATGACACTGACGACACATAACAATGGATTCCATTTTCTGGCATCTACCAAAAGAGTTCAACATACTCTTTACTGGATGCCACAAAAATGTTTTACTCTTCTTCCCTTCTCCCACTGTTACCAGAGGATTCAGTCTGATTCTATGTTCTTTATAAAAACAAAAACAAAAAAAGCAACAACTTAAGAGTTGAACTGAACCTGTGAAAAAATAAAGTGCTTTTATACCCATGAAATATTTTGACAAGAACCTAATTGTGGTTAGACTACATAGGTAGAGTAGGTGGAAGACCACACCCAACAGGTTAAACCAAGTTTAATTTTATGTCCTGGATACACTCTTGAGAATTAATATTTAAACATTCCTCACTACATAAAACCATAAATTCAAATTTAATGGCCTCAATTCCTTCTATTCCATAGGAGGTGACACTAATGAGCTAATCTATTGACACCCCTCTTTCTGAAAGCCCCAGGGATGCGAACAATCACTTTATTGCACCAACTAGCTAGAAAGGCTGTATATGGAAAATGATTCTACTGCACTTTTACATTTCAAGCACCCCAGACAGTTTCTCTGCTTGAGGCAGACACATACCTTTATGGGAAGTTATAAATAAGTTGCTCACATGGCCCTTACCTTTATGCTGGCCAACAATTCAGTTACTAAAAATGTAAAGCTACTTCCCCTTCACTTAAGGACAGGCGATTCTGCTCTACTCAATCTACCACAGACAACCGGGCTGTGCACTATTTATAGATTCTATTGGCTCTGAAACTCTCTGGAAGGGGGAAAAAAGGCCATATTCCAACAACACGAGCCATTAATTTTGAGCTTAAAAAAATGTTTCAATATATATTCATGTCTCAATTTAGACATCAGTTGTGACAACTGAGACTGCTTTTCTCCTGTTATTCTCCATGTAATAATTTATGAACAGCACTTCAGCATAAATCAATCTAGACTATTCTAAACTTTCCCTGGGCTCCAAGAGATAGGATGAGGTGTTACTTGGTGGGGACACGATTTAATGGGAGAAGGGGGAGTGGCCTCTATGTTTTCCCACTCACAGAGTTTATTTCCAAATAGCCATAAAGTTTTTAAATGAATTGTTTTCCTTTTTTACTTATATGGCCCTATACGTATTTTAATTTCTAAAGTTTCTTACGATCACATGAAAGAAAAGTCTCTATTTTCCAAAGTTCCTAATAAAAAATTGTGAGAACTAAGATTATCAGCTTCTTTGCTATTTTCAAACTTCTGGCAGACAGCCACCAAATAAGGGTGGACTGCTAATCAAAAACATCTTAAATATACTCTCAGAAGTCTCATTATATACAATGTCTGCAAGGGAAAAAAAGGTTTCGTTCCCAAGACCTAGAACCCGCCTTATTTGGGGACCAGACTTCTGTGGGTTAAAGTCTTAGCAGGATTGCTGTAAAAGCCACTGCACGTCCCCTGATGAGGCCTATCCTTTTGCACTTGCCTCTATTGCTATGGTTACCATTCTGCTCTGGGCCCTCACCTCTCATCTGGACCACTGAATTCCAGCCTCCTAAAAGGTCCTTCATCATCCCAACCCACACTAACACTACTGCCAAACAGTTTTCCTAAACTCTCAATAGCCACCCCCTCCTCCCCACCACCCCGACTGCTGCCTATCAAATTAAGTACAAACTACTCAGTATAAACAATATAAACACCTGAAATCCTCTACAACTACTTTTACCACCCTACTATTCAAGCACCTAAAAATCTGAACTACTCCTTTATACCTCAAACACTTAAAAGTACAAAGACATACATACATTCTCTGGCTTTGCTCGTGCATTTCCATCTGCCTGGAAGGCTCCCAGCCATACCCGCCCCACATCCACTTCAAGGGTTTATATAGACTAAGCATTCAAAACGTATGTAAGCACGAGAAAGGTTCCTTTAAAAAAAAAAGCTGGAGCATGAAAGGGCAATCACCTTCCTAAAAGCATGTACACTTGGTAGCTTGTTTTTCTATCCCACTTCAAATGTTTTAAACCAGATATAATTATGAAACCATATTTAATTTTTAGCACACTCCATAAGCCACCCTTACCCACTGAAACCCAAATTCTTGTTAAATGGCATAACAAAACTATCTTGGGTGACCCCTTTATGTACTTTTATTTAAAGAACTAAATGTGCCAATTTGCCAAATACAAAAAAGCCGGAAGCCAAGACACACCCGAAAACATGGTATAAATGTGTTCCAAGGCTTTGGCCAGAAGGGTTATGGAGATATGGCATCTAAAATCTAGATCTAACTTGAGGCAGATACAAAGGTACATGTGAAAAAAGTTAAACAGATTTTAACACAAAGGTATTTAAAAATGAATCATATTAAGTTATGGAACTCAGTGGTTTTAATTTGACATGGATTAGGAAGTTTAAGCAAATATAAAAGATAACAGCTCTAAAAGGAATCATGACTAAGGTCAAGGGCAAGCATTTCTCTCACACTAAAAAGATGCAGCTTGGATAAAGTAACCTTAG
>NW_006433716.1:2726764-2734972 GCF_000325575.1 Pteropus alecto | reverse complement strand
CCCTGGAGTAGCACAGTACCAGGGTAAAATCAGAGTATATAGTGCAAAGTCTTTCCTCTGACCACACAGAAGCCATTTGTCTCTAAAGTTTAAGAGTGGAACTATGAAAATAAAGACAGCAACCGTGGCCAAAAAGTAAATTCCTTGGGGAACTCAAAGCAGCGAGCTAAAGCACTCAAAATAATCAGTGGAGTAATGAGACCTTATAGATGAAAACAAGCTGGCTGGGTAAGCAGCCAATGGGGTCATCTATCTAGGAGACACCATTCCTACAGAATAATATTTTATTCTTTCCCACTAAAATGCATTTTCTGGATATATTTCACCTTTACTGAAGTAAGCAATACAAGAGTCAACCAAGCACTAGAATCATGGAGCTGACGTGTCAGCTCCAGGAATGAGCCATTAGTTTGTTTTCTTTAAAGCTCTTCACTTTGCTTTGTGGTTCCTAAAATAATAGAGGTTTGTGGCTTTAAACTTCATGGAATTTCCTCAATCCTAGAATCTGTCAACTTCCCATCCCGTCCCCACACCATTTTAGCTGCCTCACTAGCTCTATGGATTCCTCAGCCTTGTCAAACTCAGCTTTTTGGCCTTTGGGCTAACAAGGGTCCAAGAGCTGCCAGAGACAGTGCACTGAACAGCTGAGAGACACAGAGGGAGAAAGTACTTTGGCAGTGAATGCTAACATTTCTCCGTCTCTTGGCCCATTATGGCTCCTACAGACAAACTACAGTCTTTCTGACGCCAGTCTTTCTGAGATTTTGTAGTTCTGGAACTGGCAGAATTAAAAACTTTGAGATTAGAGAGTAAAGCAAATGAATTTAGGCTCTTTTCAGACATCCATACCGAGCAATGAGAAAGTAAAACTCTGGTGAGGAAAATTTGCTTAAGCTTTGCAGTGTTCCTTCATCCACCCATTCAACAAACATTTGCACTCAACTCCCATGAGCTAAAAACTGTCCTAGGTATTTGAGATACAGCAATGAAGAAGTATCCAATTTCTTGGCCCCAAATTCCAGTCTCTGGTGATAAGAACGTCCTCCTCCCATGGTACAAAGAAGGTACCATCCACATGGGAGTTTTATGACCTGTTTCAGAGAAGAGGATGTACGCAACAAACCACAAATGAAAATACTTAAGAAAATAGTGTATTAGCTAGAAATGTGTGCTTTGAAATAAAAGAAAATGTACAGCAGAATAAGAGTGCTGAGAATGTGGAGATGAGGGATGGGTAGTTTCCAGTATTAAACAGTACGCCTCCATTTGAAAGCAAGTTTTGAGCCAAGGTTTGAAGGAGATATGACCCACTTGTGGTAGGTAGAATAATGGCTCACGTTAGATGTCTACACACTAATCCCTCAAATCTGTAAATATATTGTTACATGATAAGGGGGATTTAAATTACAAATGGAATTAAGATTGTTAATCAGATGACCTTGAGATGGGGAGATTAGCCTGGATTATCCAGGTGGGCCCAATGTAATCAGAAGAGTCCTTCTATATGGAAGAGGGAGACTGGAGAGTCAGCTGTCAGAGTGATGCATGGTGAAAAAGTCTGGGTCCGCCATCACTGGTTTTGAAGACAGAAGGGAGCCACCAACCAAAGAACGTGGGCAGCCTCCAGAAGCTAGAAAAGGCAAGAAAACAGGTTCTCCCCTAGATCCTCCAAGAAGAAATGGAGCCCTGCCAACACCCTGATCATAGCCCAGTGAGACCTACTTCAAGAAACTGTGACCTTCAAACCTATAGAATAAATCTGTGTTGTTTTAAGCACCAAGTTTATAGTTATAGTTACAGATGTAATAGTAAACAAATACATCCCATGGGGATATCTGTAAGAGGAGCATTTCAGGCAGACAGATCAGCCAGGGTGAAGCAGGAAGAAATTCGGGAGATGAGACTTAAGAGTAATAAGGACAGACCACATAGGGCCTTGGAGGCGGAGAGGAGTAACAAGTTTTCTTTGAAACTCTTAGGATCTCTAGTTGAGTCTGAAAACTAAACTGACAAAGACAGATTAACAGGTGAAAAACATACAAATTTTATTGAATTTTTACATATACATGGGAACCTTCACAAGAGAATGAAGACCCAAAGAAGTGATCCAAGGAGGAAGCTTTGACTGTTTAGTGAAACAATAAATTTCTGACGAAGAACTAACAAAACAAAGGTGTAGTAAGTGACAAAGAAGTAACTAGGAATACAAGGGTTAGTTTAATAAGGTTTGTTTGTTCAGATTTCTTGGCCCCAAATTCCAGTCTCTGGTGATAAGAACGTCCTCCTCCAATGGTACAAAGAAGGTACCATCCACATGGGAGTTTTGTGACCTGTTACAGGGAAGAGGGTGGGTGAAGGAGGGGGAGGTCAGAGTGACTTTTCTGCTTCTGTTGTTTTCTCAGACTCCTTCAGCTAAAGATATTCAATATGCCAAGGTGCCATATTTTGGGGTAGTGGTGTCCTAAACCCCTTCAGAGGCCACCATAAGAAGAAAAGAAATCACAGAAAGGTTTTGAATAAGAGTAGCATGGTGGCTATTGTGAAAATAAATCCCATGTGGTTATGTAGGAGGACCTGTCAACTCTGGAAGCAGGAAGACCAGTGAAGAAACAACTGCAGTCATCAGTGTAGGATGAGGGTGACTCCAACTAGGGTGATATCAGAGAAGAGGATATACAAAGAAGGAAATCTGTTACTAACTTGCTACTTTAATTATATCAGCAAGCTATTTAAGTCCGTTATCAAAAAACTGTGTTTAGATTCCAACTGCTCACATTCAAACGAACCACCAATGCATTTATTAATTCTCAGGCACTAAGAATACAAGATAATTAAGCAAAGAAATAGCTTCTCTGAAAAGCTGTATCAAAGAAAAACAGATCTTCTCAAGGAAATTCAACATATAAAAACCTGAATTCATAAATATTAAATCAAGAATTCAGCAAGTGATTCATTTAATAGCATATGTAAAATTTTTCTAAATCAGAGTAATTTAAAAAATGCAACTATGAAAAGTACAGTACTCAGAAATTGATTTGTAACCTATAAGAGCCCCACTAAACCCTTGTGTAAGAATTCAAAATAAGAAAATATCTCAAAGTTTGCCCCAAAAATTTAAAAACAAAGCAGATAAAAATATGTTACATTTTGTGAAATGGAAGTAAACTTCAAAATCTATAGTTTTCAACAGTAGTTACACCTCCACAGTAGTGACAGTTAAGCCAGGGGTTAACTCAGTCTTGGTTACAGGCCGGAATACACTACCTTCTAGCGATGAATCATTCCAATCTCATTCTTTCACTCCAACCTCAGTGGGCCTAATTAATTTCCGTGTCATTATTTGGCTATAGAACCTAAAAAGGGATATGAGTATAATAAGAATAAAATCAACTACTCCCACAGTTTGTGGCAGAGTTCTTATTTGGTATAAGCAGATAAATTTGAATTGCTAAATTAGTACAGTCAAAGTAGTAATCAACATAGAAATTGGATTAACTTCACATTCTTCTACAAAAGTCACAGCTAAAGAGAACCCCCTCAGGGTAGTACAAATTGTGAAAGGCTGATTGGAAATCCTCAAATTAATCCCAGTAGTTGAGTGTTTTCATTAGGCAGGTTAAAAACATAGCTCCTCTGTACAATACAGACACTAAAACACTGTCATATTCAAGCTCCAAAACAGAAAGTATGCTTAGTCTTACACGGAATATAGAAGACAAGGAAGTTTTATGGTCACAAATACCGTTTTTAACTCACAAGAGTTATAAAGGGCCACAATACTCCATTTGGCCACTAAGGCTAGTTTATGCTTCACAGTCACTTAGCAGGACTTACAGACTAAAACCAAAAATTACAGTGTTTAACTTCAAGTAGCTTATACCAAAATAAAGTAAATAAAAAAAAAATGTCAACCAAACAAGGTGTATTTCCTTAAAAATGTTGGGAGGCTACAGATATTTCCAGTGAACTTCAGAGAAACTGAAAATAAAGAGAGGCTGCTCTAGGACATGTAAAATCTCCTGATTAATGCTTGTGGAGAGAGGAACGATGGGCTCTCCCTGGTACGCTGTCGGACCATAGGACTATAAACCTCCATCAACGCAGATGCCAGCTTCCTTCCTCTCTGAAATGTGATCATCTCAAATAGATCATTCGACTATGAAATATATTTTTCTTTTCAGTTGATGTTTAAAGCTCTCAGATTCCCAAGAGATGTATACTTTTGATTTAGAAACATTACTATAAATTATTTAGAATGGAAAGCTGGAACATCTTAAAAAACAAGACTCACACTAAGAAAGGTACTTTATTTCCTTTGGTCCAACCTCTTCTCCTCTAAAATACAACTTTCTTTGAACTACATCCTAGCTAGAAAAAAAAAAAAAAAAAACACCTAGGTATATCTGTGACTTCTTATAGTAATTAATTTCCTGGTTATTTACTACATTTCAAGAAGGAAAAGGGGGGACTGGACAAGAATTGGCAATCAATTAAAGCGTTATTTTTAGCTTTAGTGATTCCAATTATAGGAGCACACATGAGGGAGAGGATAACAAGGAAATTTCTGGTTAATCTTCTACCTAATAACCTGTTTAAGAGTTAATGCAGGAAGGAAGAAAGGAGAAAAGGAAGAAGGGAGAGAGGCAGGCAGGATGTTCGTTCTTCATACTACAGATCAGGAAAAGTCTTTCTTAGCTTCAGACCTTGTCTACTTATCCATAGCAGGCACACACACTTAGTCCCAGACCTGGATACCTAATAGGGAAAGGAGCTGCAATGCTTAGATTCCCTGTCAATGGCTATCACTTCAACTTGGATTTTCCACTTCACAAGTTACCTTAATATCACTAAGATAAAGCACGTTTTAAATAAATGCTTAAAGAACCTCTAAAAGTACAGTGGGACAAGGCCACCATAGTGTAAAATGAACAATGAAGCAAGGTATGTTAGGATATATATAATATATAGAACTTATTTATGTATGTACACACATTTCCAAGAGTTGATGAAAAGCAATATCCATTTCCCACAGGCTGAAGTGGGGAAAGGGGGCACAGATGTCATCACAAGCTGTATCTTACCATAAGAAATTGTCTTAAGACTCAAACCACAAAGGCATTTAGCCTTTGAATTATTTCCACTCTGGTAAGAGGGAGAGGAGGTAAATGGGTCTGTTTTCTTTAAAAGCTTTAATTGTATACATATAATTTAGTCAGATAATATGTCAAAGCACTTTACAAATTCTGAAGTGCTAAGTGAATATTAGAGGCTATAATCATTATTGTTGGACAAAGGAAGATATTTCTTTTAAAATGTTATCATAGGGAATTTGCTTATCTGGCTTTTAGGTTAAGGCTTTAAAGCCTTTTTTTTTTTTTTTTTTTTTTAAATGTCTAAATGGACATGGGTGCAGAGTTGTTTTGGGAACTCTTGACATGAAAAGAGAACACTATGGCCAGAAAGTGCAGTAAGCAGACTTTGCCCAATCATGACTGTAAACTCCTGTGCAGGGCCCCTGAGGCAGATGCTATGTTAAACTGCATTTAGCACACAGTCACAAATGGTGACTAAGGAGGAGAAGAATCTTTACTTGAAGAGCTGCAATTTTTAACCCCAGACCTCCAAGCTATCTAAATATATAGGCTGTCGATAGCTTAAGTGTTTCATCAGAATTACAGCTTTGTCTATTTTAATTTACCATTAAAAAGTACACACACACACAAGTGCACATGTCTTCCGTCCTTTCCAACTCAGTCTCTTCATGCTCAGCTGCTCAGACTCTTGGAATTTTAATATTTAGGATTAGAAATTGCTACCTAGAGTTCCTTTTGTTAAGAACTCCGAGGATGATACAAGCATCTTCTATTTAGATTTTTTTTATTTACAACATAGGGAGAGAGTATAGAAGTCTCCTCCACGCTTGTACGCTAAAATCCAGATAATGTGCACACTGAGATGTATCACATGGTGTCACAGCTTCTACAATTAACAGATCAAGAAGTGATCCATACACAACCACACACAACTATACAGTCTCTTCTCATCGTAATTATCAAAATAACCTGAATTTAAACATTCTTTTCCCAAGCCTGCATTTCTGTTTTAAGATCATGTTTAATTAAAAGAAAATAAAAATAAGGCATCCTCCTGAACTCTGAGCCAAATCATAAGATTTGGATATCTTTTATATTTTGCTACATACAGGACAGAGGTTCAGATTATTTGACTGTCTTTTATAGAATTTAATGAGTCCTACTACTAAAAGAGGGTAGGGAAAAGTAGGGAAGAAAAAGAAAAGAGCATTTACTGACTCCTTATTCTGGGCTAGTTCTCAAGCTAGGTATTTTACAAACAAAATCCCACTTAATCCTCTCATGTACTATGAACTATATACCTTATCTTCAATTTACAAATGAGGACTTCAAAACTTCAAGAGTCCACACCACTTAAATGAAGTAGAGAAACTAGGATTTGACACCAGTGCTGAGACTCGATCTAAAGCCTCCTGATACCTCTGCTTCCAGTCTTGCTCCTTTCTCCAATCTACTCTCCATTCCACAGCAATAGTGATCTACCTAAATAGGGGTCAGCATCCCACAACCCCTTCTCTTTTTAAGACCTTTACTGACTCCACACTGCTTACAAAGCAATACCTCAGTCCCTCAGTGAGGCATCTGCATTGACCTCATTCTCACCTACCTCTCCATGGGACATGCCCACCACACCGCATTGCATACGGCGAGGCTCTAACCAACTCCCCATGGTTCTCCCATGCCAGGGCTGCTTCCCGCTGTTACTCACGCTCTTTTCTCTGCCAGCAACAGCCTCACTACCATGCTTCCGGTAATGGAAATAATCTCGGCACTTGAAAGGAGGCACAATGCCTCCAGGAAGCCTTATGTGAACTGCTCAGTTGGACCAGACACTCTCTGCCTCCATGCTCCTGTTAGCCCAAACACTCACCTTTGTCTCCTCAGCAATAAATGTGCACAGAGATCCATAAAGAGAAAGAGCATCAATGCCATGAAGTACAATTCAAGGTAGCGAGTAAAAAAAAATCCCCACTTATTTATGGGATTTTTCATGTGGTTTTACATTCCCTGCCAAGTGGGAAACTTTCCATTGCAACTCTGCATACCTGGAGAAGCCAAAGTCACCGTAGGTTGTTAACAATGGGGAAGGGAGCCCTACAGTAGACTGTCATTCCCCACCTCTAACACATCTCTTTCCAGATACACCTATTAAGTCCTATATTATCAAGCTTCAAGTTGAAGTAGCATTTTTTAAAAATTCCTAGCTACCAGCCTTTGTTAAAACAACATAAGCCTTAAGAAGGAAGGGAGAGAGAGACAGGAGTAGTCCATTGTGACCGCTTCACAGTTTAAAATAAGCAAACCTCACCACCAATGTGAAAAACTAAGACCACAGAGGAAGTTAACCACCACCCCCTCCTTCCAGCCAAGCCAAGGTCTCAGGAAGCTGGAGCACAGAAGAAACCTTCCAGGACCAGTAAAGCAACATCTCAGATTCAGTAGACATGAAAGGAGCACTGTGCTAGATATTAGGAAAACTTGGATGCCCACAACATACTCATATTCCACCCCTCATAGAGAGCTTTTTTCAGAACACACTTGCACCCAGAGAACTCAAAGGCTTGCAAAGCAGTCATTAAGAACACATGAGAATAACAATCTCTCTGGGTGACCTACGCTAAATACTGCACTAAGAACAAGACAAAAGGGCAAAGTCATTGCTGCTATGGAAACTACCACCTCTAACTTAAACATCTGAGCCTGGACATATATTTGAACAGAAATAAAGCTTTTTGCTTCCCAATGTTTAAAATGCTAAAGAATAAAAACACATTTAAAAGTTAAACTGGATTTCTGCCTCATTAAGAAAATTCAAAATTACAAGAAAGCACAAGCTGAAGTTTTTCTGACTTAGGACTGCTAAGAGTTGCTTGGCATCCATTTCCTGCTATGCCTTTATCCAATATAAAGAGCAACTTTCTTTAAAAGAACCTTCTCAATACAGTATATTTAACACATAAATTGCTCAGCAAGAAAGACATGCTATTTTACCATTGACGAGACTTTCAGGAAGTACCTACTTTGTAACAGGCAATATACTAGTCTACAGCAGTTATGACTGTAATGTCTTTCAGATCAGCCTAAAAGGAAAGAAAGTTTTACCATCATCTACTAC
>NW_006433716.1:2685281-2726739 GCF_000325575.1 Pteropus alecto | reverse complement strand
GGGGAGAATTCTTGTCATTCTTGGGGCTGTGGCCCCAAACTCAAATTTTTCACTCTTTTTCTGTATAGAGATCAGAGATCTTCCCAAGTATACTTTTCTTAGACACATTTTAACGTGTTCCTTGACTTGATTTTGAATGCCAATCTCTGGTTGAGAATCATTATATAACAAAAGTAGAATGGTTCATCTATACCTTTAGCCCCAGTCAAACATGCTTTTGTGAAAGCGATCTTGTGTCAGACTAACATCCAAGATTCACGACAAAGATCTAGGGACTGCAGGACTTAGATTTGAGTTGAGGAAATAGGATACTACTTTTGATTCTCTATTTGGGGAAGAACAAGGACAGGGGAAGCAAATCACTGAGGTAGAAGCAAGAGTAGTAAATTAAGACTGCAGAAAACTTCCACTGTGTTGGAACCCGCATTGGAGTGAATTTCCCTGCCATCAGATCAAGAACAATTGTTATGCATCACTGGCCAAGACACAGCAATATTTCATCAAAGTAACTTCTGTTCTAACTGAAAATGACCTATAATCATGACTTGCTCAGACTAAAGGCAGTTGGCCTCCTATGTTAAGAACTGACGAAAATGCAAACAAATGAATCCTCTTATTTATCTGTCAAGGTTGGCTACACATTAAATAGTACCTAGTCAATAAGGCCAACAAAAAACAATGACAGCCAGGTGGCCACTTTAAACATTCCCTGTGGTGTAAAGTTCATCACAGATCTAATGACATGGTCAACAAGACTCAACAGTGGCTCAGACCAGCAGAAAAGTTGGGAGAAGGAGCAAAAGGAAGGAGGGAGTCAAAAATCTTCGTATTATGCATTCAAATAAATGGCAGAGTCTGATGACCATAGCTAATGAAGCCAAAAGTAAAATTAAAAAACAATGGGCTCTATTTAAATAATCAATGCACAAAGTCAAAAAGAAGTTGTAGGATCACATTTGAAGGGAGGAATATGGAAAGGTGTCAAAAAATAGTGATCAGTAACCACACATGATCACGCACATGCTTCTGGAGGAAAACCAAGAGATAGATGGAAACAAGCAGCCAAGCGACAAATACTCCTCAAGATCTCTAAAATCACAACTGGAAGCCAGAGGGTAGATTTAGTCTGCAAATGTATTATTTGGTCAATGTCTTTTTTTTTAATTAGTAGTAGTCAACATTTAAAACTTTACCAATTTAGCAATTTCTCATTTGGGAAATGTGAAAATTTTTAAATTTTCTCTTTAAAAAAATAAAGTAATGAACAAAAAAAGAGAGATTGGCAACAGAAGCCACAATCTCACAGAGCTATTAGCCAGCAGACTGCCCTTTAAATGGAGCATGTTCTCTGCAGTTCTAATCTCAGCTTTACTCCTTGGCCTGAACGTCCCAATTCCTACAAAGACTGAATTTCAAGTGAAACAACATCATAGGTCAAACATGTGGAAGGGTGTACAGATCTTCTACTATAATAGCTAAGAGGTTCAGAAGACCAGAGCATTGACATATGGGTAGGGAGGATAGGAAACAAGAATTTCTAATGCAAAATGCTTGAAAATGTCACTGTACAACTAATAATGGGCTGGAGTGGGGTGAATTAATCTTAACTGTTTTTGACATACTATATTCGACTAAACATAGGATCTTTAATTTTAGACCTAATTGTTTATAAAATATTTAAAGGAATAACCATAATAAAGACTGAAGCAAAAAAACATCAATTCTGTGTCACTATACATCCTAATATGACTTCCACATATACTCAATGCAGTCTAAAATGAGATCTATTTTGGCAGGCTATGCTACCCCAGATTGGGACTAGAAAACCATCCTGTCCGCAAAATTAAAATTAAGTATATTATGTCCCTTCTAGAGAAAGAAAGTTAATTTGGACTAAAGTAAATATTTTGGTACCAAAAAGGTGAGGCATTAAGTGCTTTGTCTCCAGGATTGGGGGAGATGGAAGCGGGGCGCCAGCACACAACAAAATAAAGATCACCCTGAATTTTACCAAAAGCCTTTGAATTAATATAAACAAATTCAAGAGCAAACACTCTAAAAACTCTTTGTGACCTACTGCAAATACATTTTGAAGGTAGAACAGAGTGAAAGTAGGGACGAAAGTGTAAAGAAGAGGTCTTACTTCACACTTTTCCTGCTCCTTCAGCTTAACCAAATAGATCCCCATGAAAATCTGCTTGGAACTGGCAGAATAGGCAGGTGGTGGGACAAAGGCAAGCAATCCCTGAGCCTGCAGCAAGTCCTGCCCGAAAGATGACCGGCTGCTTGACCAGCACCGTGGAAAAACTCCAGTCAGGAGATGGCTGATGAAATGAACCACTAAAGGGTGGGCTGAATGCATTCTTCCACAGCCCCGAACCTGCTATTTTGTTTCAAGTAAAAGTTTCCAAAGGACTGCAAAACTGTCCCTAGGTCCATTTGGCAATATCGGAGCAATTACACTTTGGTTAAAATCCTGAAGCAATTAACTCATCATTCTTTCCAATTCTCTGGAAATAGAGAATTCTCTAGAAATAGATGTCTGAACCAAGAGCAAGCGACACCATCACCCAATGCCTGATAATGGTCTCCCAATAATCTCCTGAAGTTAAGAAGTCTTTCAGCATTGAAAGTTTCAGTAATTTCATGCAGATTTTAGGAGAAAACTATACTTTTCACCTCTTCTCATTAACTAAAAAGACATAGCTAAAAATAAAAAGCCAGAGGAACACCCAAATTAAGGGTTTTATAGGGCACATTAAATTATTCTCTATCAACCGCAAATCTTTTAAGATTGCAGAGTATTACTTTAATGCTATTGATTTTTTTTTTTTCCAGAATCCATGGTAATTTTCCTTTAAAAAAAAAAAAAATCCTCATGAACTTCCAGTCCAATTTCTATTATGAGGGAAGGAGGTATGGGATCCTAAACATTCAGAGCATACTGCCCATTCAGATGTAATTTAGGTCGATTCTCTCTTCTTCCAGGGTTGTGTTATAATACATGAACTGGGAACAGGCCAACATTTTGCATTAAATAGCAGTACATTATAATAATCATTTTACATTTGTTTGTTAATCTGTATGAGATTCCAATAAGGTGTATGAGATTCCAAAACAAAGTAGTCAAACAATAGAAAACTTACTAAAAAGAATCTGAAATTCTCACATTTTATTTAAATATAAACACTGACAATTGTGTTCTCCCCTTGACATTAGATTATAATTAACCTTTAAGTTTTTGGCCTAACAAACTTAGATAAAAAGCTTTCTACATACTAAATACCTCCAATATGACAACAGTTTATATGCACTAAGACCTTATGCATCTTTGTATAATCACTTGCTCATGATATTTTTTGGTCAATTTACTATGTCCTTCTAAGAGTTAAATTATAGAATACATGAATATCGGATACCTCTTAGCTCAAATCATTAGGTTGCCCCGCACCAAGATTCTTATTTTTATTACATTCTTAAGGGCCAAGGTTATAGAAAATAGTGTATTAGATCAGTTTAAACTCAAATCAAAATTATCATGTGTAACACACAACAGCTCCTAAAACTACTATTTCCCATATCTAAAATGTCAGAACAAAAAGCATCCATCTGTGTTAAAATGAAAGCTGCAATCAGTTCTTCAGAAGAGTTAAGAGATGGCCAAGTAAATCAAGGTCAAAAAAAGACAGGTCTCAGTACTGCGTGGCACGTGGAGTTTAAGCTTTCACATCAACCAAAGTCAGGGCTATGCACTGACCTCACGGGGTCCTGGTCTAACAGACAGCTAAGGAAGACATAGAAAAAGAATAAAAGTAAAAGACCATATGAAGTAAAGAAGCTGGCTGCCAGTCTTGATTGTATTTCTTAGTAGTTTTGTGATCTGACAACTTAACCTCAATAACTTCCCTCATCTATAAAGTAGTTTTCCCACATTGACTATCAAACAGGGTTTTTATAAGAGGTAAGTAATAGATAAAAGAATGGCTTATAGACACTATACAAAGTATTGTTTTTAAGTCACCTTGAAAACTGTTTTCTGCTCTCATGGTCTCCCTCTAATAGCACATTTCTAATTTATGCTAAGGTCAAGCTGTTCAACTTAACTTAGGAAACTGAAATTAACAAAGATACACATACACACTCCTGCATATAGACCAGGCTGTACTTTCTTCACTCCATCAAAAAGAGGGCCATTTTCTATCTTAAACTTACCTGCAAGCAGACAAGTTATATTCTTGTATAGTCAGTTCCAACTACCAAATATATAAACCACCACAGCAGACAGATTATTTGAGTAAAGTTTAACATAAACATGTTTAATCAGACACTGATTCAAAATCACTTTCTTGCTAAATAGCTGATGGTGATGTTCAGAAGCCAACTTAAGAATGATACACTACAGATATCCTACAATAATTCATAATTAAAGTACATGGTAGACATCTACTCAGAGCCCAGCATAGTGCTTAAAACAGGGTTTTAGCATGGTCTACAAATTGACAGTAACACACGATTAATATTAAATGTTTGGCATTCTTGAAAACAAGAGATTAGGCCATTTTAAAGAGCTAGAACCATCAACTAAAATTAAACAGATAATTAGTATGTACCATACCACACGAAGAAAACCCCTTTACACAGCCAAATACTTCCTGGTATAATCTGCTGATTTCTACCTGAATTAACTGATAAATTATTTACAAGCTTACCAAACAGACTTGGGCACAAGAAAAGCAAAATGGATGATGGAAACTCCAGAGTACATTGCGGGGCAGGAGAGAAGATGAGGAAGAAAAGCAGGAGGAGGCCGTTTATTCCACAGTATTGTAAATTATCTTATCAAGCCTTTTCTTCTCTACTAGCTTCTCATCTCAGCTATTCACTGGGCCCTTATCCCCTCACTCATTTGAGAGCTCAGCTGGATCTCTAAGAATCCCAAGTTACTAACTGGTAAATATTTGGCTTGAGAGAGACAGCCCACCTCATTTTCCATGCATCCAACAAACTCATACTTCAAAACAGAAGGAATTTATTCCAATATTTGTGAAAGGTAGCCAACCCCATCCACTGAAGGATGAAACTGTCCTACTTCCTATGACCCATTGGGCAGAACTAACCTCACCTCATCTATTAACAGTTACTGCTCAAATAAAAATAGACAAAGTGAACATACATGCTCATAGTACCAAGGATGGAAGACAGCAAGATCTCAGCCTATAATCCAGGAGTCACTTAATGGAATAGGACTACTAACAAAACCAAAGAAGTAAAATTGAAGAAACACCCATAACTTCAGACAGCAATGACAAACTTGTACAATTCTGGACAACTACAAAGTGGCCATACACCAACCTGAAACGAATGAGATTCATTACTGAATAAAGGCATCAGGACTCCTGAGATGACGCTTTCAAATGAGGATAAATCACAACTAAAAGGACATGTAAAAAATAGATGTGCCTCAAATATCAACACATTTGAAGGACAAAGACATTCACATTCATTCTAATATGCAAATCCTATAACAGGCACTGTGATGGATACTCAAGATGACTCAGATAAGGAGTTCCCACTTAGTGTCTAGCAAAGAACGGAACACATGCAGAACCACAACACAGGACACAATCTGTTAAGTGTGAGAAGGAAGGATTATATCTGGATGAGAGAAAAAAATCAAAGGTTCAGAGAACAGAGAAAGGGCATACGCACTAGGCTATCCTTTATCATATGTTCAAATAGGGAATGAGCCATTTAATGAATGCCTACTATGACAGCAAGACAGGCATTCAGGGAACTTAGTAAGAGTCAGATACTAAACAAGGAAAAAGGACAGAATTAATATATGCCACAAAGAAATAAGAATCTATGGGAATTAAATGGGTAGGGCGATCACATAAGGCATCTCTAGAGAAGTGACATTTAAACTGAGACCTAAAGGAACATATTTAGATATATGACACTTATTCTTTGGAGGGAGGGGATGATGCCATGCAACTTGCTACGTGTTATGGGGATGGAGGGGTATGGTAAATAAGATACCACCTATGCTTTGAGGGATCTCATCCTAGGGAAGCAGTCATACACAGAATATGGAAGCCCAGTAAGCAGAATTTTACTATTATGGAACCTTAAGAACCTAGAGAGGTCCTGAAAACCATCCAGCTCAACCATTTCTTTTTTTCAAATGAAGAAAATGAAGCCCAGAGATTGGCTCAGGGTTACTTAACTAGTGGTAGAGGCAAAGGAGACAAAATGGATATGAACCAGCCTATTAACTTCCATTACTCCACATTGCCAATTAGCTTTTAAATCAGAAAATGCATCTGGAAAATCAGAACTCAGTAAATTAGTAATGTACAAAGGACACTTAACATTTTTTTTATAAACAGACTCGAACTTAAGCGCCAATCACTTAACTAGACATTGTGAAATAATCTTCCCTGGTTGAAGACAAAAAGGAAAATGTAGTGAGTTCTTTGTAAAGTGAAATAATTCTATTTCACTTCGGAAATTATAAACATCCTACTTTTCAGTGTCTAAACAGAATGTTTATGACAGTGATAATAGTGATTCTACACAGTTCCTTGGCAAAACAGAATGGGCAAACCTATCCGTGCCCCCCTCCACATACTTTTATTTTTTATTGTACTTGCCTGAGAAATACAAACGTCAAGGAACAAATATTATGAGAATGGGGAAGAATGTGAGAAGCCACCAAGAGGGAGTTCATAACAGCCCTGTTTATTAAAGCAAAAAAAAAAGAAAAGAAAAGAAAACTCCAGTGTTTATCAAGGAAGAAGATAAACAAGAAGAAAGATATGAAGATCAGTAGTCGTACATTCACACAACTGAGTATTATTCAGCAGCAAAATAAGAGGGCCAATGCATAGACCAAAGTATATTATAAATTGAGAATTCATCAAAATAAGAGGGCCAATGCATAGACCAAAGTATATTATAAATTGAGAATTTTGATGAATTCAATTCTGTGTCCTGCAGGACAAGAAAAGGACTTACGATCATTTAAGTTATTACAGCTGCCCTTAGAAAGTCAATTATAGTAAAGGAAAAAAAATGTTATTTTTTAATTACATATTTTCCAGTTCTTACATTATACTTTGTTTAAGGATAGTGTGGAAACAAAAATAACTAGGGAGCCATTATAACTCATTCCTCACTGCCTCATGTCTGGTTAATTCAAAACTACCACTACAGGCACTCATCAGCTATAACACAGAAAGCTGTATCTGTTCTGCCAATTAGCAGCTGCCCAAGGTCCAAGTCAACCCGTAAACACATTTTTATAGCATCTGACCAGGTTCAGCCTGAGCAGAAAAAAAGGTGACAAATGGAGAGAAGAGACAATGTGAAAGTTAATCATTTTATGGAATTCTGCAGAGAACTGGCACAACACTGGGTCCCACTAGAAGGAAGCTTATCTCAATCTTTTCACCTAGTTTAGAATCCCAAAGAAGAAATGATAACCTAAGTAAGAATTTCAAAACTTTTGTGCCCTGAAGGTCACCAGATGGGGTCACTCTAAAGAGGAATTCTCCCAGAATGCTGACTAATCTACTGGAAAAACAGCCTCGCTGGTCTTCACTGATGCTACGCTCTATTTTGGACACTAACTGTCTCAAGCTAGCTGAACCTGAGAGATTTCAAAATCTTTCCAAGGACATCAGAGCATTTGTGTCTGTACCACAGCATTTACCTCTGTTACTAAAGAAAAGTCACCTTCCAGAAGAATTGCTGCGAAAACCCACATCATGTATATTGAAAGTAACATAGAAAAATAAGTTTAAAAACACATATACCAGGAAAGTCAAGGTGAACTTCAAGAAAATTAAAACCTTGATACCCAATTTTATCAAAATGATGTAAGCAATAAATATCTAATTTATACTAAGATGAACTATATGGTTCAGACTATTCCAGGCAAGGAACTCAGATGAATGCTTATTTCATACTGAGATTTATAAGACACAAATTATTTAGAAATATAAATGAATTCTGAACTACTAAAATGATGACAATTCAACGGTGATTACCAACATATCAGAAGAATAACAATGGGAATTGTGAGAAAGAGTCTTTTACCCTCCCTCTCCCAAAAAATGCAGTTCAATAAAAACCCACCTTTTAAAACTAAGAAGTTATCTATTTCAACTGGTGTTGGTCTGACCTTTATCACTGGAGATAGACTATATCACTCAGAAAGTCACTCTGAAGCTATAAGCAGCTTAGGGGGAAAAAATTAAACTTCAGGTAAGGATAGGACTAGGAGCCTATTAAAGAAAGCCTTTTAAAAATCTAAGCCATGGAAATTTTAAAACTGACACCCACATGACCTAGTTTACTTTTATAGTCAAAGAATTTTGATGCTATGTATCTATTTTTCTTTGGAAGCTTTTCATGTCCAATATATTTTAAGAGGTATGCTTTTACTTAAGCACACAATGGAATAAAACATCATTGAGGACCCTGGACCTATAAACAAATTCTAATGGGAAAGACATGAATTCAAACATGGGGAAAAAGCAATACTTAAACGGCAAATGTGAGAAAAGAACATGGGTGTTTGGAAAAGGAAGAAGATATTGTTGGATAGGATGAGAAAGCTATTATAAATTTAATTTAAGGTGTGCCAGGCAATACGCTGAACGCTTTAAGGTGCACTATCCCCATGTGATCCTAACAACCTAATGAAATGGGACATACATTTTATTCCTATTTTTCAGATGAAGAAGTGGACTTAGAAAATATTAACCTGCCCAGAATTACAAAACTTGTAAACCCAGGTTTATCAAACTGTAAAGCACAAGCTCTTTATACCAGCAGTCCCCAATCTTTTTTGGCACCAGGGATTGGTATTCCTATGAGAATCTAATGCCTGATGATTTGAAGTGGAGCTGAAGTGGTGATGCTAGCCCTGGGGAGTGGCTGCAAACACAGATGAAGCTTCACTCGCTGGCCCACTACTCATCTCCTGCTGTGTGGCCCGATTTCTAACAGGCCACAGACAAGTAACTGTCCGTGGCCTGGGGTTTGGGGACCCCTGCTTTATACCACATCAGTAAAGCAGTTAAAACAACCAATATCTGGCTGCACCCCAGACCAATTAAGTAAAACACTCTCCTAAAGGCCCAGACACTAGTATTTTTTAAAGCACCACATTTAATTCCAATGTGCAGCCAAGGTTGACCTATTCAAAGAATAGGTCATTAAACAAGTAGATTATCAGCTGGGTGGTACAGAACAGACAAGAGTCAAATAATCAGACAGGGGAAGGCTTTTAGGGGAAAACAGGCAGATGACAATCAGTGGAACTATAGAGGTAGAGTCAGGCAAGAGCATATCCAGGGAAAGTCTCACCAGAGCAGTGGCTAAAAAGACAGAGAAAAGTCAACTGAAATTTTGCTGAGAGCACAAAGCATAGGTCGGGAAATTTATACTTTTAAGACTGTAGGTAAGAATGGGGATGAAATGATCTTTATAACTCAGGTGGCAAAATGGATATGAATTCTTGGAAGAGAAGGAAAAAATAACATTTGACTAATCTAAAGCCAATGGGCAGAGATACAAAATACAGAAAGGGACAGATAATGAGCAGGACTTGCTGAACCACCAGATATAGTATAGTGGTTACAATCATGAGCTCTATGGTGACCCTTTCTAACAATCGCCATTCTAAGCCTCGATTTCCTCATTTAGAAAATGGAGAAAATAATCACATCATCTTGCTCACTTACTGGAAGGAATGAGATAATCCAAATAAAATAGATTCAGAGCTTCTGTATTCTAATAGAATGCAGTATAAGAAAATAGTACCTCAATTTTTTCCCTTACCATTACAACATTAAATGGCCTTGACAGTTTCAAAGACTTGGTAAATGTACAATAAAAGCTTTACCTGCCTATTCAGTTTCTATTGTCAATTATAGTACTCTCTATGTCAGCGCAGGCCATACCCATAGTCTAGATGCAGCCATGAAAAAATTAAAATTGTTCCTAAATAGTAAGGAGGAATGTACATACTTGGAAAGTGAATGTCATTTCACAAATGGTTAATGAATTTATACAAGTGATATATTAAATTTATGCAATTTATATATATATATATTTATATACAAAATTATATATTAAATAACAGTCTGTATGTCCTCAACTGAATTCTTGGGGCCAAATAATATTATTAGAAAACAAATCTAGTAATAGAATTGGTTAAACTTTTTATATTAGTAAAAATAACCCACACAACTTAAAATCTGACACCTGTCAAATGATAAAGCTTGGTAGTCTGCAAGATCTCCTATTTAACTTTCATTTTCATATACTTTATTTTGTTGTAAGATGATTCCCCACACAGTAGGTAAATCCTTAGCTAAGTGATCTTTAAACTCACACTCTGAATGGCAAGAAATTGCCTACTGAATAATTTGTTATATGATACAAGCTATCACATCCAGTAATTATGATGGAAACCTGATTTGGTGACTAAGGTATCTCTCCTTCCCCCCCAAAATAAGCATTCTTAAAAGGAAGAGAAGGGAGCCAAGATGGGAAATCGGTTGTAAAAAGAATTAACTTCTTATATCATTTAATTATTTGCTAAGTACAGCTTACAAATGAGACAAAGATACTTGAATTTGTTTGTAAACTGTGTTCTTTTAACACTCTCTTGACTATAGAGGTAGGGCATTCAAAGGTAAGGGGTGAATTTCTAATTCTTACAACCATTTTTCACAGAGAAACAGCTGTAATGCTTGGATAACCCATTAAGACATAAAATGGCAGTTGCGGCTAAGATGGGGAAAAAAGCCTTTTGGCAAATGAGACATTTTCTCCCTAAATCATTCTTTGTCTAGAGAATCACTCTAAAAGAAGTGAAAGGTCCAATTGCTGTTTTTTTTTGTGCTGGAAACAAAGTAGATCTAACAGTTATAATGAAGGGAGAGATCAGAAAAGGAACCCCCAAGTTGAGAAACTTTTGTGGTGAAAAGGGTTATAAGAGACAGCGCATGAAAATATACTGAAATGCCTGCTTGATAAAAAGACTGGAGATATTTTCACCAAACCATTTGAACCCACATTCTCAGAGACCCATGCATCCCCTTTTCCCATTCTGTGCCTGTACAGTAATGCGAAAATACAGTTTTGACTTTGGAATGGATTTTCTAGTTAGGATTAATTACAAGCATATCAGCTGCCCTGGGAGTTCACTTTCAAACAAAATGAGGCTACACTACAAACCTGACTGAAGGAAATGGGATAATATTCATCTCCGGCTCCACACCATTCTCACATTTTAATTCACAAACACTTATAAACCCAGCCTAAAGAAAGCTAAAAATCTCACTGCGTTCTCCCAGAAGAAAGCTAAAGTTTAAATCTCTGAAGAGACAGGAAAGTAATAAACTTAAGGCCAATAACTATAAACCAACTAGCTAATACAACTAAGTATTAGCTGTTTATCCCAGAGCTTTGTTTTTGTTTTCTGTATTAGGGTTCCAGTGCCAATTTTCTCTAAGTTTGAAAACCAGGGCCTCATTTAAAAGTGGTGACTTGCAGATATGTATTCTGGGTAAGTACAAAAAGCAAAAGAAACAAAACAACAAATGCCCCAAACTTCACATCCCTTAAGCATTCCCAACATAAATACCACAGGTTCCATGGTGAACATTTGAGCTCTTGATGTGCTCCAAGTAAAGGAGGCCCAGAGGGTCTCAGAGCTATAGACATTTCAGCAGACATTCAGGGAAAACACTGTCAAGACTCTCCTGACATCTGTGCCAAAAGCACGATGTCGGCTAAATATATGTTCTAAGTGGATTTTAATGCATAAGCACAGTGCCTTTTAAAAAGCAGTTTGTAACAAGAGGTAAGATTACAACATTGAAAAGATGAGAGAAGAAATCAATTGTATATCAATTGTCAAAACCCAATTTTAAGAGGTAGAGTAGGTCAGTAGTTGTACAAGGTGAAACGGAAAAAAAAAAATCTCCACATTGGAAATGTCCAGTCCCCAGGACGGGAGCAAGGAACCTTTGACCAGGTGCAAAGATCAGAAAGCGTTTTTCATCAGCACTGAAGAAGGAAAACTATGGAAGAGAAAAGAGACAAATTTCTCTTCATCCCTGGGGGAATTAAATATGTCTTACCACTGTTATGGATTGATGTGTCCCAAAATTCATATGTTGAAGTCCTAGATCCCAATATGACAATAATTAAGGTTAATGAAGTCATAAGGTGGGTCTATAATCCAATAGGGCACAGTATGAAGAGAGGAAGACATGCCTAGAGCACACACCCAGAGGAAAGGCCATGTGAGAACATAGTGAGAAGGCAGCCATCTACAAGCCAGGAAGAGCGGCCATATAGAAACTAATCCTGCTCAGCACCTTGATCTGGGACTTCCAGCCTCCAGGACTGAGAGAGAATAAATTTCTTTTGTTTAAACCTAGTCTATGATATTCTGTTGTGGCAGCCTGAGCAGACTAATACAACCCTGAACCAATCCTTTCTCTGTTATCTTTTTCTTCCTAATGCTGCCACCCAAACTTTGCAGACTCCTGGAATCTGAACCCTATCCACTGAACCATATTCTCCTCGCTTTTGAATCCACAACTGTTACTTTTTCCTTCACTACAACCAACATCCACCCTTCCATGTCCCATTTCTCATGACGCCAAGGCAAGCCTTTACACTACTTCCTATTTGTCTCCCCGGAACACCCACATTTAATCCCAATCAGGTTAGCTTCAATTTTCCAAGAACATCTGCTATCACCTGCTTAAATACTATCCATTGCATACATACAGACCTGCATCCAAGGGCCTTTTCAATTTTATAACAACTGACTAGCCCTCTCATGTAAAAACCCTGCACAAGGTCAAAAAGACCCATCCATAGCCATATTGTGACTATCTCTTGAATCAAAACAGACTGTCCCACTCACTTGACCTTTTATCTCCGTACTTTTATAATTGCTATTTTCTCCATTTGACATCTTCTCTCCCCTATTCCAATTCACACATGTGCTCATCGCTATAAAAACTTCACTTACCTTCAAGTCCCTCCTTCCCTTTAAAAATAGTCCTCTAAGAGCTTTTTCCTGGTAACTTAGCATGTACTGAATCATATATATTTTAAGACCCCACCAATATGACTTCACCTATAAGTGACAGTTTTAACATACAAACCTAACGAGCATGGAGACTTAAATTAGAAGAGCCTTAGCTCTATGGCTCCAGTCCAAACCAAAGTAACCTACGGTCACAGCAGCATCCAGAGATACTGCAATGTCACTGACTAGCACATCAAGAGCACTCAAACTGCTGGATAAGCTTATCTTTTCCATTCTAAATTATGGGTGAAAGGACAGAGAAATAATATGAAGCAGAACTACAACCAGGGCCCAGAATTAGAAATAAACTGACAGTATAACATTAAGAGACTTCAGTGACTGTTTCACGTTTTCCGGTTTTCTGGAACACCAAGTGCCCAAGAGGGCTGGGCCATCGGCTTCCCACCAAAAAGGGGAAAGTACCACCCACTTTTTAAGACAGATTGACTGACTGTTAAACACATGTACAGCAGGCCTCTTGCAGGAGAAAAGGCAAGCTGTCCTGCCAGAGTTCTTAGAAGCTTCTGAGGACAATTTTTTAAAGAAATGAAAAGATATCTATAATCCATACTGGAGAAATAGCTCCCTTTCTAAAATTCAAGGTTGAACAAGATATCTTTCAGTTTTAAGAATTCCTAGAATTTGAGAATTCCAAAATGCCAACTCTTTTCAGATCAAATATCATATTAAGCAAACCAGTCTAATTATTAAAATTACACAAAGCTTGTACAATCGATTCTCGGTGTTTAGGGAAATCATTTTAAAAGTCATGCGGTTAAATGCAACCTAATCTTTTCAGAGCCAGTACAACAAACCACTTGGTATTACTCTCTAAAATCTGGGAAGATTTCCTGACCAATGGAATACAGATAAAATATGGCCAAATAAGCATTAATATTTGTACGCTCTATCATTACAATGATCAGCAAAGATCCAGGACCATATGCCATAGTTTTATGTAGCTCTCCCAAAAAATAGAATTTAACAAAAGCTAAAAAGGTAAACATTTCTCTTTAATCAAATTTTCCCTCTTTGTCTTACACACACACACACACACACACACACACACTCACTCAGAAGACACCTGTATACACACTCTACAAATCAACAACTATCAAAATAAACCAAGGGAGTAAAACATCATTGTTCTTTAGACATTAAAACACATTTCTAAGCATAATTTTCAAAGCCAACAACCCTGAAAAATAAATTAAGTCCCCACCTTCACAGACCATAAGAGTAACAGGCTAATGATTAAGTGGGTGATTTATTTGGTTTACATTTTACATAAAGACTCTCTAAGAGTACAAGTGACTATTTAAGACACTAAGAAGATAGCATTCTAAGTACTGCACAATAATATATCCATAGTCACCAACAGCATATAAGGTGATCCCAAAGAGAGTAGGACTTTTATAAAATACAGAACATCTTACAGGAGAAATTTTCAATTGCCAGTATTAAGATGGAATTCAAAAATCTCAAGATTCCACATATTTAAGAAAGAACATTCTTTTGTTCATTACAAAGCTAACTTGAAAACAAGACATTTAATGGCAATGTGTCTCCTCCCTGAAAGCTGACTTATTGCTATTTAACGTTTCCAGGAAAGTATTTCCAAGAGCTAAGCAATAGTTTTTAATACTTACTCCTCTTCACAACCTGCTCTATGCCACTACCACCTCCTTACAGACTGAGAAAAATGCTTAAATGACTTACTTGATCTCTCTATTTTTTCCCACCAGGTTGTAGAATATCATACAAAGGAAATGTACTCATTTTGTCCTTGGATTTTCTGTTGATTCTTAATTTTACAGGAAACAGAACTATGAAGAAAATACTTTGACAATCAAGGGATGAATGATGAACTTTCTAGGTTCCACTACAGAAGAAGGGCCTATTACAAAACACTAGTGATAAAAGTGAAAGCATAATTCTGGTTAAAGCCTTCGTTTCAGGGTTTTCACTGGGTTAAGATTCCAGTTATTTACCAATGTGGAAGCTTATTACATACAAAAGCTCTTAGTTCCAATATGCTCTGGGTAACGTGTTATCTCCATTTTAAAAGCCTCTTCTTCACAATTACCATCCATTTGAAGGCTGATTTGACCCATACTCTGTCCTTTGAGACATTACATAAAAAGACTCACCTACTCAAAAATCAATATTTTCAATTAGCTGAAAACTTAATGAAAGCTGAGATCATCTTGATGAAGGCAAAATACTGTCAAAAGGCAAAAAGAGCTTCACACTCTAACGGTAAACCCACAAAGCTGCCAGATTATAAGTCTGCTATATAATCATTAAGGCCCAAAGATCTGTGAGTTACCTCATTAGGTATAATTTTCTATAACTAAGGTATTCAGGGTTTACCAACCTTACACGGTGCCTTGATGTTATTGTCAAAAATGTATACAGATTGGTTCCCTGAACAAGAAGGCATTTAAACGTAATTCTATAAGTCTCTTCAAAACAAAGAGTAGTATCTCAAATATGTGAAATGTATTCTAAGGACAATTGCACTTGCTATGTCCTTAGTATAGGCTGCCCTGATTCAATATCATGATCATGAAATATAATAGAGGGAATGAATTTAGGTCTGCTTATCCATTTACTTTAACCTCATTCTCCTTTTGACCAAGAGGAAGGATGCATTTGATAGATAGCAAACCATAAAGGATGAAAAATGGTAAGATGGAAAACAAAGCTAGTTGATATAGAGTCCAACCCACAAGCATGAAATAGTAGCCAATTTAGCTAAGTGGACACAGGTTGAATTAACCTGATCTGTATGCTTCAATGTCCTGATTTATACAATGGATACAATCTGCCCAGCTGAGTCCCAAACTGCTAACAATAGGATTTAAACAGCTTAAGATTTGAGACAAAAATGAGCCAAAATCCAGAATGAATCCTACTTTTTGTTTAAATCCAAAAGTGAACCTCCACCCTTCTATTAAAGAAAACCATAAGCATTTTCAAAAAATGCAAGTCACAAATGCACTTCGAAAGAGAACTCTTTTCTAAAAATTATTGACTTAAATCTTAAAACATAAGTAGTCCAAAGTAAATGGTAGGTCCATAACATATCACAGGAGCAGTGTAAATATAAAAACACACTAAGTGAAGAAATGTGCAAATTACCTTTATATGATAAGGTTAACCTCATGTAATACACAAATAAGCCCTGAATGCCTATCGTAAGTATCGAAAAAACTGAAAGTTGGGGTGCTGGGGGCGGTAGGGAGGAGATAAAGACAGAACTAATAAAATATAGGGGGTGAGAAGAGATGAAAAAGGGTATCATGTAGGATTTCGGGTTGCCATGATGATGAGGTATGTGACTGAATAAAAAGTATGAGCTAAGAATTCACTGACCATATTCCAGGGAAAAATATTTGGCTAGCTCACAAAGTGAACATTGCATTTGCGAAAGAATGGAGAACCTTGAACGCCTAAAAAGGTTTTGAAATCTGTTCTGCAGGCCATAGGGAGCCAGTGAAGGTTTCAGGCAGGAGTGACAGAGCCAGCCAGAGCTGTCTTTTATCTGTCTCTTATACACAAAGTTCTAACTCAAATGTGTCTAAATCCTACAAGGTTATTTTTTATCCAAGGACATAGTTCATAAAAATCAATGCTAAAAAATTTATAAAAGCCAAACAGTACTCCAGCTGATCCACAGTTTATGTCTAATACCTGAATACAGATCATTCTATCAGTTAATATCGTGCATGCGGGAGCCAGACTACATGAGTTCTAATGCTAGCTCTGCCATTAACTGTGTCTGGAGTGTTTAAAGTGTGCTGCAGTTTCTTACTTGTAAAATGGGGGAAATTTTACTACCTACACCTGGCACAATGAAAAAGTTTTCATATGATACTAATACAACCATTTCTACTACACCATACCCTTTTGACTTCTGATCAATGTTATTATAACATTTCATATAAAATGAAAGAATTTTGATTCAGGAGCCTGGAGGGTTGGGGGAGACAAGAGTGTCAGATTTTTCTCTTCCTATTCTTTGAAAATCACAAGATAAAGGCTATATACATAGGTGAACACTTTTCTTTTTCAATATGCCTTGTCCATTTTCCCTCTCAATGGCTTAAAATGGTTCCCAGGCACACGTATATAATTAAAATTCATTATCTTAAAAGACTGCTTTAGGAAACCCAGCAATCAAATCTATCATATTTTTTTATGGAGAGATACAATTACAACCTAATATGTATCATTAAATCAAGACTTAACAACTACGTTAAATCTATAACTTGATCATTTTCTTTCTTGATAGGTGCACAAAATTTTCTCCCAGGTGGTGGTCATATAAAGTGAAATGGCAGAACTATTAAAACCTTTATAACGGCCTCTAAAGTGCTAATTATTACCTAATTATGATAGACGATCTGAGAGTAGACGGCTTAACACAACCTAAAACAATCTCACAGCATTTTAATTTTTACACCTCCATCTCCAAACAACTGCCCA
The DNA here is from genome assembly GCF_000325575.1 of Pteropus alecto. Taxonomy (NCBI): domain Eukaryota; kingdom Metazoa; phylum Chordata; class Mammalia; order Chiroptera; family Pteropodidae; genus Pteropus; species Pteropus alecto. The sequence goes on along the minus strand of NW_006433716.1, from coordinate 2,709,122 downwards.
CGAAAGCCCAAAATAAAAGGTAAAGTATTTAACTCTCATCTACTACTTCTAAGCAAGAAAATAAAGTCACTGGTAACAATAGCATCCAATCCTTCCCCTGGTTCTAATACCAGCAAATCAAATCTTTAAAGGAGAAAAACAACCTTGTGTTTGTTTCTCATCCTACATTTTCAGTTTAAGTAACAGAGACCCAGAGAATGGTGTGCTCTCCCAAGACACTCAGGCTAAAGCCCAAGTCTCCTCTAGGACAAAACGAGATTATGTACTCTATCCTTTACCCAACCCTGTGGGTGGAAAAAAAACAAAATAATCCCGAGGGCCTACATTTTCAAGTCTGATCACTGTGTCTCTCACATTTAATTACATTATCTAGCCCCACTTCCAGCTAAATAAGATTAATTCTTAGTCCCTGATGCTTAATAGTAACTCCTGTTACTCTCAGCAGCCAACACCCCAGTTTGAAAGGGACACAGATCACTAATTAGTGTATCATCTATTGAAAGCCTATAATTGCCTTACCATACCCAAGTCCTGTCTGGCTAGCCTAAGCTTCTTTACAGAACTAACCCACCAAAGAGACAGAGTTGGGCAAGAAATCTATTAAGCATTAGAAAACCCAGAAAGGGCTCTATCACCGAAAAGAGAAATCTAAACTCTGTAAGTTTTCCATTCTCTTTGCTTTCCCAAAAGCTATGAGAAGTGGCCCAATAAATCTAAGCCAAGCCTTTGCCTTCCAACTTAGTTGGCCAAGGGCTCAGTGGTGCAGTGGACAGATTTGATCTTTCTGCAAGATTTGAAGGGTTCTAAATATTGTGGGAACAAAGCCTTAAAGTCAAATAAGTCCTCATAAAATAATCTCAGTAACATTAGTGATTATCTTCCAAAGAATTGATTCGGGAATGAGAAAAGAAAATAGCTACTGTTTTTGAGAGCTTAAATAGCATACTAATCAACCTTCTATCATAAGTATCATTATTCCCATTTGTAGGTGCCAAACTTCAAAGTTTGGAGAGGCTTGGGTGACTTGAACAAGGACCCTAAATTCTTAACCTCAGGTGTTACGATGAAGTTCTAAAACAGAAGAGTTCCTCTTCTTTCCTCTCAGCTTATCTAACATGGGCAAGTGTCACTAGGTTGTCGCCTCATGCAGGGGCCACTTCACAATCCAAGATGATGCAGCCGAACAGCAGCTCAGCTGAACTAGAATGAGCGAAAGTCAGCATGCTTCAATGTGAATCTGCAACCCTGAGTATATGTTCTACCCCCTGCTTTCTACTGTCATTCATAGACAACCTGAAATGCACGGCAGCCCCATTTGCTTTCTTAAAAAACTAAAATAAAATTTTTAAAATCCTTTCAAAGACTGCAGGTCATCATTCCCATCTTTACTAATACCAACTCCCTGCAACCTTGGTAATGTGAGCCTAGAAAGCCACTTCTGATCACTTGGTGTCTATGAGGGCAGAATACATATGGAATCCCTCTCAGCAAATTAATCTAAACTGTAGAAAAACTCAACTTATTTAAAATAAGTTACAGTAAGAACTTAAAAACTAAATTTTAAATTTAGTTTGGGGAAGCATACAATATAAGAAATTCTTATTCATCTATCTTCATTCAACATGGGTGCCTTCGAGGGCAATGAATACACTTTTTAAATCTCCTCAGAGGATCTCATTCTCATTTATTAAACAGAAGCCACAGGAAAGCTGGCATTAACATCCTCTTCCTGCTCTTACGAAGCAAGGCACCTCACTTGGGCTTTTCAGATCAGAAATGCTATATACCAATCGACCTTACAGTTTGATCCAATTTCAAGCCTAAATATTGTGAACTGCATAGCAACCCTTCCTTCCTTTTTTACCTTTGGAATTGTGTAATAGATACAGCTGCCCTCCAGACTTTATTTCTCAAAACAGCCCTTTGCCTTTAGAGATGCCCTTACCCAAAAGCACTTGAAGTATGGAATAAAAAAGCCCAGAAGAAATATAAAAGCAGCACTACTAGAAATCATCACAAATTATTTCTATATATACATACATACACATACACATATATTAGAAACTGCTGCCTTCTTTTAAACTAGGCATTTTCTCAGCTTGAAGATCTCATTTTGACAGCTACAAGAGCTTTCCAAAATTAAAAAGTGATTGTTTCTTATCTTGAATTCTGTGTTTGAAAGGAAATAAAAAGTTTACTACCATTCATTTAATAAATATTAAAGTTATGTGTACAAGGAACCATCGTAATGTCTCTCTTTGCCCTCAAGGACTTCAGAATTTTCAGAGAAGTTTCTTGCAACCTGAAATTTCAAAATACCAATAATCCTCACCACCACCCACCAGAGGTAACCTAGCAAAGGAACTTTAGAATGCTAGAAGCCACTGGTATAGGTAGGTCTCAAGCAGATCCAGGAGTATAAAGGTCTCAAGATTTGAAAACATAATGTTCAGGAATTTGTTATCCAAATTAAAATGCAGAAAAAGCCTGAATAAATTTGAAACTTAAACTGTATCAATATTAAACACATGTGGAATCATATACAGAAAAACAAATGGGTACCCCCTTATCACCAACCCCATTTTGCATTTTAAAGGAAGAAAGGACTATGGTGTCATTTTCTTCTTCCAACAAGTGCAGCAACCCAAAATGGACAAGGAGAATCCTGCCTGACAATGGTGGTTTGGATGATATCTCATCATCCTCCTTCTTCCCCACCTAATCCTGTGACTAATTAGTGATGTGAGGGGGAGATAAATGCAGTGGAAAGCTATTTTTTTTTTTTTTTTATAGTGCAGGTGTGTTCAACAGCTAACAAAAGAGGTTAAGATTCCAGATACACCCACAGTACCATTTAGTCAATTTCTATTTAAGAAACAAACTAGGACAATGAAACCAATGTAAAGGGGAAAAAAATGCTTACTTGAACTACTCCAAGGTGCATTTTTAGCTCATGTGACCTTCCAAAGCGCTCCAAATACGTGTATGTGGATGTGTGGGCATGTGAGTATTTATAGAAAGAAAGTGTTGAGAGCACTATAAAAAATACATGAATAAATCATAGAATGCTAGTGCTACAAGAAACTTCTGAGAGCTAGTCCACAGCCTTGATTTTTAGGTAAGCAAAATAAGACCCAAGACTTGGACCAAGATTAAACTTGCTAGTGACAGAACCTGGTCACACAACATTCAAGTCTTCAACATCCAACACAATCTCACCTTCAATTATTCTAATTGCATGTGGTTATTCTTAAATTTACACTTCCCCGAGAAAGATGACTATCCTCTCCTTCCTATGATACAGACTAAATTTTCTTTCATGACTCAAATGAGCCTCACCCTATTTCTTCCTAGAGGCCATTAGTCCAATGCAGCAGTTCTCAAAGTGGGATGTGGGAACCCCTGAGGGTCCTTGAGACATTTTCATAGCTCTAAGAGGTCAAAACTGTACCTTTTTCTCTCTCATTTTCTCATAAATGTACCTTAGAGCTTTCTAAAGATTATATGATCTATGATAACTGCTGCTACAATCTGGTGCAATATGAGAATATAGGTGACTTCTTTTAAACCAGATATTAAAGATATAAGAAAAAATGTAAAACCATACTACTCTTATTGTTTTTTGTTTAATATTTTTAAATATGTTATGGATTTATTATTTTTTAACTAAAATTATTTTTAACCTTTTCATCTTAATTTCTAATAAATATTGATAAATATAACTTACATAAAGTCTTAAGAGTCCTCAATAATTTAAGTGTATAAAGGGGCCTTAAGACTAGAAAGTTGGAGAATCGCTGGTCTAACTCATTGCTAAAAAAAGTTTTCTTTCATGATGAATTCCTTTAGCACATACATATTAACCTTAGAACTTACTTCCTATTGCTCTCCTTACCTTCAAAGAGATGTTCTTCCAGCCCTAGGATTGTATAAACTACTTCTTATGCCCAGCAGTTATTTCAGTCACTTCAACTTCCGTTAAGATACAATTTTTATAAAACCATGATAAGGGAACCATGAATATACTCTGGTTCTCAGAAAAGACATTTTATAAAAGATCATAAGTTATGTTTCATGTTGCATTCTTACTTTGGTTTAGAAAATGCTTGAGAATCTTATGAGTCTCTCCTAAAGAGAGTACACAGGATACCGAGTAGTAATTTTCCATTTGGTAGAGTCTACCAGTCAGGCACCAAGTCAGGTTCTGTTTTCCTCCTGAAGCCCCTGCTCCTTCGTTCCCAGGGCTGCTTTTGCCATATCAACCTATGTCCTTTACTGCAGCTTTCTTCACACCAAGTCATCCTATAAAACCATCCACAATCTGGTTTTTTCTAAGTTTTCTTTCTACTATTCCCCATATTCCAAAGGCTTTACAACACCCTTCACCATACAGAAATGGAAATGTTCCTTCCTGGGCTTCTAGGCTCTGTCGAAACCTAACCATCCTCTAAAGTCAAAACTGTTTCCTCAATATGCTAGGAGGACATCATGCTTAATTCCTTTTTCTCCTAGAAAAATTCTCCCCCTACTTCACAAAACCTCCATAAAAGTGCCATGAGCATTTACCTAGTTTCACAAACCTTTTCCAACTAAGCAGCAGCCCTCACCAAACCCCATTATCAACTCATCCCACTTCCTACCTATGGGCTGTCAACTAGACATAAACAACATAAGGATAGCATCCATATCCTACTGCTTCTCAACTCCCCAAGACACGGCACAATACTTGGCTTAACACGGGCACTGAACACTAATAGTTTAGATGTAGAGAATACTGAAAATCTATTTTAAATGCTCTGAAAAATATGAGGGGGATTATCTTCTGAGGTAATTAGTAATTACACATTAATATGTTTGCAAATTAAATATATATGTGATGCCAAAAGATCTTAACTGCTGAATCTGATAAAATGAAAGACAAAACTCTAATTCTTCTGATCCACACCCCAGAGGTTAAAAGATTAACAATCTGAACATTTGCAAAGTGAATACAAACATGTGCAAGCACAGGTGAAAAAAGCAAATACTTGGATACACAAAGACAGATCTTTCTAGAATGCTCTTTGTACCTTGCTTTATGTATTTAAATTTCAGCACATAAGATGACCACATAATAGATATGACCAAATTAATGTAACCAATCACCTACTGATAAACATCCAAGGTTTTACTATTTCAAACAATGCTTGCAATAAATACCTTAAAAGAGCAAAAATTTTAAAGATAGAAATTGCTGGTTCATAGTCTCTTTGCATTTTTAATTATGTTAGTTGCTGCCAAAAAGGCCTCTAAAAACATATCAATTTACAATCCCATCAAAGCATTGCCTGCATTTTAAAAAATGAAACAGAAATAATGCAGCAGTATAGAAGAGAGGGGACTGGGAGAAGAAAAGCATGTTAGGAACCAACCAGTCATAGGTCTAGAGTAACCAACCGCTATCACGATTCATAACACATTAGATGACACATCTTCAACATCAGTTCCACATGTACGAAATGAGGGTGTTGGTCAACACTGTGGGTAAGGGCCCCTCTAGCTCAAACAGTTTCTGAAGCCCCTGAATTTGCTATATATAAGAAATACACATTACATATGAAAACAAAACACTTATTCTCTTGGGCTACTCAGAAATAAACAAGAGCTGGGAAAGTCAAACTGCTGCACTAGGAAGGTAAATGCTTTGATAAAATCTTTGCTATGAACTTTAAAATGTACGTGAAATTGAGACCGTAAGAAGTAGCCACCTAAGAGAAATGATAAAAACTATTTCAGAAATAACAAAAAATTATTTTAATCATTTGAACGTTTTCCTCATTTAAGACAAGCTGCACCTCAGTAGAAATATAGCTAAGTGGCCATCACAAGCAAGGACCAAAACCCCCTGATGGCTACTAATTGATAAGAAGTCACAACATCCCTTTCAAGTTCATCATTTGAAAGAGTGGATTTTAACAGGAGATATGATTTGCTAAGCTAAATAAAAGCCTTCGTTAAGAAGTGACAGGATCACAAACCTGCTGCTGATAAACTGCCAACACACCCAAGGCCTTCAATGAAGGGCTGCCCATTTAACATATTGTAGCTTTAAAATGAGTTGCTTTAGAACAAACAGTTCTATGTCATGGCAGGCCTACGACATACCAGATGAAGCTGCCGCTCTACCATGTGAGCATGCGTGCACATGTGTGTGTGTGTGTGTGTCTAAGGGCCATGCATATACCATGGGAGTACCCAGCCCAACGACCCTTAAGGTCACCTTCCGTGATTAGAGCAACCACCTAAAATTCAACTTCTCTATCTGCTTCAAAAAAGACTCAGTGTTGAGCCTAAAAGCAGCCATTCTTCCAACAGCCAGAGGTGGTTTCCCACTGCTATTAAATGATAGGCCTGGTGGTCATCCCTGGAGCCTGCCTCCTTAATCCTGGCAAACACAGCTTCTTCAGCCCAGTCCTAAAACAATATTTTTTTTAATATGGCATGCTTTGATTAAACAGGTCATAAATACATGTAAAAGGTATAGTCTCAGTCTAGTCAAAGTGGTTACAGAATCATCACACCGGATCTTTTCCTGTGTGTCCGAACAAATTGTTAAACTCATCTGGTAGGGCTGTAAATAGATATGGTAAAGTCTTAATTATTCACAGAGATAGATGGAGAGAAAAAGCACTGTTAATACAAAAGTCATCTTAACATATTAAATTATCTACTATCAGCACTTAATTACTATAGTATAGTAATAATTAATACGTAAAAATCAAAATTCTCAGTTTATACATTAAGAATTTTATTAGCTCCAATGGATCAAATGTGTGCAATTATACATGACAACTTCACAGCAATCGGAGTATCAAGGCTGCGTATGCCATTGAAAAAAAAATTATATGCAGTATTTACCTCTGGCATGTGTAATTTTATTATTTTAATCTTTAAAAAAAACAAGACCTACTAAGTTCAAGGAACAAAGCCATAAGATAGGATCACTGATATCAAGGAGTTTCCAATGCAGTTAAAGACATTCAAGAAGTGTCCTAAAAATGCAAACTAATGTAAAGCATCATTAAGAAAAGACCAGACACACAAAGCAAAAGGAAGTTATTACCCCAGCCCCAGCTTCCCTCACCAGCCCTTAACTCTCATCCTTTTTGTCCAAACAATATGGTAAGTAACATTAGAATTCTCCTCTCCTGGACTAAAGCACGTTTTACATCTCTCCAAGTTCCCTCAGTCGAGTGGAGGTAATTGTATATATTTTCAGTGGCTTCATTCAGCTCCTAAGGAAAAAGGGAATGAGATCTAAAAGCTGTGCTGAAATAAGATCCAAGTACAAAAATGCTATACCCAAGTTCAACGATTCTAGATGATGTAAACTAAAAATGATTCAAAGTTTTAATTACCACATGGTATTAAAGTGAAAGCAACTGTTTTAGCCACCAGAATCTACGTCTCTAAGAAAACTAATGAATTAAGAATATATTCTAAAAAGTATTATGATCTAATAAGTAGGTAAGATAGTATTTTAAAACTCCAAGTCATAAATGCACTATACTATTTAATTGTGATGACCTAAGTGAACGAGGAAACAAGCAACATGGAGAATTCACTTCCTCCTCCTTTGCTTTAGCCTTTTTCTTCCTCTCCCTCACCCCCAAACAATTACTTAGAGCAATTTCCCTGACTCTATCAATCTCTTAGAAACATACACAATGCTTTAAGATTAAGGGACTGCCCAAAAGCCATTCAGGTCATTTTAAGAAAAAATTATTTTTCAATAAATGTCTTCCAAGGTTTCTACAAAGAAAACTGCCTAAGCTTCTTCCATTCCTCCTAAAAATGTTTTAAAGACAGTTACAAAATAATATACTTGTTTTTAGTTCAAATTTTAATAAATACTGGAACACAGCACTGTGAAGAAATGGGGTAGGCTGCCAAGACATGCAGAGAGGGGTTCTATGGTTATTCATGGGCTAACCAAATAACTCAATGGCAAATTACAATTTTGGATGAGTTGGTAAAGTTCTTTAAGCCAAGCAAAAGACTTAACATACATTCCTTTTTAGTTTTTACCACCTCAATCAATACACCGGGAAAGCGCTATCAAAGAAATACTGATAAATTATACTTCAAAATCAGATAAAGAAAGCATATTTCAAAGCCCTGAGTGAAGAGCATAAAGGATGTAGACTATGCAGATCTCACTACTGGATCACCTACCATTCACGGTTAACCTACAGATGCAAATAAAACTTTCTTATTGACAGTAAGTCTAAAGTACTGTGTTAGCTCCCTTTTCCTCTATATTATTTGTATTTCAAACTTTGAATTCAAGTGAATTAAACAGTATTTCCTGAATTTCCACTAAAACAAGTAGCACAGTAGATGCAACAGATAAAACAATAAATAAGACAGATGTCCTCTTTCTAGTGAAGAACAAAAAGATTATCTTGAATCTGTATTCTTCCCCATGCACCCTCCATCCAATCTGTCTGACAGTTAAGTTGGAGAAACAAGATGAATCAATAACAATCTTTACTGGGTGGATATTTTATTGATTCAAGTTTGGACATCATACATCCTATTAAGCACCTGGCCTGCAACTTTTTTTCTCAGAACAAAAACAGTGGTATTTCTAAAAGCCCATCAGATTTGGAACATATTAGTTTCAGAAACTTAACAAGTTTAAGAAATAACCCTTATAGATTCTCTACTACAGTGAGCTAGGGTAATCTAAATGTTACTTTCATCTGGAACAAAACAGTATTTTGATCTTTTTTCTTGATTTTAACAGCATTCTAAAATAAGTCTGAAGACAGCGTCTTCATTCCTTTGCTTATAGAAAATAACCAATCCATACTTTATATGGTTCCAAATAGTAATCTTGCAAGTCAAGACTTCCAGCTGGCATCAGGAAGACACCAGCCTGTGGTACGAGTCCTTCCAGAAGTCACCTAACCACAGACCTAAAATTAAGGCAAACTCAGAATCCTGGCCCTGGAAAAACAGGTAGTGGCCATACTGCTAGGAGTGCTATGAAGACCTAAGTGAAGCTTTTAAGACAAAAACCTGTTTACAACAGCCCTACCTCTGAAGAGCTGAACTATAAGACCTGGAGTCAAGATACAGTTGCTAAGCTGCCTCCTATATCCATCTCTGGGCACAGCCACCTTAAACTACAATCAGAACTACCAGAGGTAGAAAGAACATCATTCTGGAGTCCAGGGTAACAGGTACTGAACTAGAAGTCCCAGTTCTACTTTCCCACTCAGGAGGTTGAATCCTTGGGCAAACCACCTGACCCCTGAACCTCATTTACCTCATCTAGAAAGCTCAATATTGCAGGGAGCTGTGGCAAGGTCCTGGAAGAACAGAAACATTGGCTGTCACCACTGTTACTAGAGAAAATGTTCTTGCCTCCTGGTTCTACCATTTTAAGTGGTACACTGGCTTTAATTACTGATTCCACTTGTTCTCCTGTCTTAATAGCCAGGTTTCTCAGCAACTAATAAACAGGCAGCTCCTTGCTGCCCCCTCCCAATACACTGCAAACTTGATATATCAATACAAAATCTCTTGCTCTAATTGCAGTCTTAAGAAGCAATAATTTGGAAGTTACTTTAATAAGATGTATAAAAGCAAAAGCAAGATCTCTCCACTTTTCTTCTCTATATCAAAAAAACTATGTTGTTCACCATGAAATCAAACTTGGCCCCCTACTGTCCACAAAACAATACTGATAGATTAGCCACACTCATTTAAAAAGTCCAAGGAGCAAGAATACATATAATTCCCCAACAGCCTCAGTTCCAAGTGAGGGAACAAGCCTCTCTAGCAAACCAAGAAGATGAAGCAGCATGTAGGGTGGGGTCAATCACCTTTCAAAAGGAAGGGAACATTAAGAACTGGAATGAGAAAGCTACAATGAACAGCCTTGAGAACCCTTGGTGGACATAGTCTTAGGCATGAGGAAGACTCAAGGTGTGGATTAGTGCTTTTAAAAGCATCCAAGCTTCTGACTCTTTACTTCCTTTCTGCCACTAGAACTATACTAAGAGGGAAGAAGCCAAAGAAACGTTTTCTCTTTATGACTTTTTTCTAGGTGTTTTGAAAAATATACCCAGAGAAGGTTTCTGGCACATCATGCTGTCAAGAAAATAAAACTACAGGGGAAAAACTGGGGGTTCCATGTAGTTCCATACATGTGCCTGGGATCCATTCTTCCTGGGACAATAGCAGAATTAGGACAATCACAGTGGCATCTCTCTCCAGCCACAACTTAAAACTTGGCAGGTTCTGTATTGCATAAATATTCTTCACCTGTGACTGGGCTTCTGGCAAACCAGGAAACATACCACAATAAAGAATCAAGAGAGACAAAAATTACATGGAAAGAATGGGGGGCAGAAGGAGAGACACCAAAACTAAGCAAATAAAAATACACACAAAACTAAGAGAAGCCCCACACCTTGCCCCTAAAGCAATATGTAGTGACCAGGCCATAAACCTAATGCCCAGGGGTATCTCTGTTAAGATATATACCTTTCCTCAATTCCTCAAATGATATTAAGCCAGAGGCAGGAGGATGGGGGCAGATTGTGACATCTTTTAAATAGTCATTTTCTGCCTAATCCCCTTAAGCAGACAAACCAAGGAATATGAGGACAAGGACACTTTATAAACATTTCTAAAGCTTCTCAGTATCTAACTCTTAGTGATAATGAGTGATGAAACAATAAGTATTACACAATCTTCCTGGTTTCTGAGCATAGTCCCAATACAAAAACAAAAACAAAAACAAAACGACACTTTTTAAGATCTTTTAACAAAACTAAAAGAAAAAAACTTTAGATGAATTTGAAAAAAGTCTAGACTCCAAGTTAACCACCAGCCCACATATCCCAAAGCTTATCATATCACACAGTAGAAGCTCCAGGACAATTCTCAACCTGTAGAGAAATAAAACATCCTTGTTTTTCATCAATTTTCAATTCCCTATCCTCACTCAACAATGAAGACATTCTATCAGTCCTTCGACCATTTGCTCCAGGGCACATCAAAGTAAGATATTCTTCTAAAAGAATAGTATAATCGCGGAAGATGCCTGGTACCAAGAATTATTTTCAAGTGCCTCTTAAAAACAAATTTAGAAGATAAAATAATTTTTTAAAAAAACTATACACACAATTCAAAATAAGCATACACTTTTACTCACACCCCAAATATCCAAAAAAAAAAAAATTAGCTAGGCTGGAGATTGCCAATTTTTTAAACCACAAGCATTAAGCTCCTATTATTCTGAAGAGTTTTGCTAAGATGTACAATACAGGGACACATTCTAATTCCTCGTTATGACTGGCCTAGCTCAAGTGGCTGCCAGGAGAGCAGAGCTTTAAAGGTATTGTTCCATCCTCAAAAGCTATATTAGTGCTGGTTGATAAAACAGATCTTCTATCTGTTTGCCAGGCTGAACAAAAAGTTAACCAGAAATATAAGTGCTGAAAGTCACCAAAAGGAAGGCTCTACACTGACATTTTCTAGCTACTTAGCATTCATCTGCATTCATCTCACTAGACATTAACACACCAAAGTTGCTCTCTGCTATTCAAATTGTGCTATTATGTTCAGGAGTAGATTAATAATATCCACCTTCCTTACTGCAAAATAAAATTACAGCATTAGTCCAAACATGACATGTGGAACTTCTTTCAACTTCTGGCACATCAGCTCACTCTACTGCACAGGTGGGAGATAGCTTTGCTGAAGGATCCCTTGCTGTTTCTAGAGAGGGAGAAAAAGGCTGAAGACTGAAAAAAATGAGGAAGAGGACAGAGAAACAACACATATAAACCTCACACCCACTAACCTCTCGTATCAGCTTTTTTACAGCAATCCTGGGGAAGAATGTCTTTTCTAAGCTGACACTATTAGCAATGAGGGTAGCAGGTGATCCACGGGCCTCTTTTAAACAGCTCATAACATCCTATTACTCTTCACAGCACCATGCAACTTCTGCTGATCCCCCAAAATCTGAACAACTACAAGCAGGCAACCAGCAGGAAGAAATCCCTGCTCCCAATGGAGGCAGGTGTAACATCCTAAGGGAGGGGGAAAAGGTAAGACAACCTGTTGGAAGCAAGTCTTGTACAGAAAAGAGAAACCATCTTGCAACCAGAGATTAAGAAAGGAGAAGTCCATGACTAGACTTCTCTAACTGAAATAAAAGAGACTACAAGATCTAAATTTGTAAGGAGCAATCCAACAAAAGCCAAACAGTTGCAAATATAAAGAAAATCAAAATAATATGAAATCTTTAAAACTACTGCCTTCGTCTTTATATTTGAGTAAATTTTTAAATTCCCATAGCTTTTAGAACTATAGCATGAGAGTCATAAACTACAAATACCCACAAAGGCCAGGCAGTAATGTATTCCAAAGTGAAACAAACCATGCTCCACATAAACAAGCAATTAATGAATATGGGCTCAGTTTCGCTCCACCCTTCCAACTTTTCAAGAAATATAAAAGACAGCTCTAAATCTTTATGATATTTTCCAACACTTAAATAAATAATTCACTATTTTTTTTTAATGTAGGTTAGACCAAATAAAATAGCTACGAATAACATGTAGCCCATGGGCCACCATTTGAGACCTGTGGCAGAAACTATTTGTTCATTTCTACCTGTTTCTCCCTTTCATCCTCTAATAGCAGCAATCCACTTGGTCAAAGAAAATACAGAAGTCCCCCCTTATACACAGGAGCTACGTTCTATGATCCCTCCAGCAGATGCCTGAAACCTCAGATAGTACTGAACCCTATTATCTGTTTCTTCCTATACATACATACACACCTGTGATAGATTAATTTATAAATTAGGTAAAGTAAGGGTTTAACAATAAAAATAATAAAATAGAACAACAATACACTAATAAAAGTTATGGGAATGTAGTCTCAAAAATATATTTTTGTACTGCACTCACCCTTCTGATGATGGTGATGATGATGATGTAAGACAATAAAATACCTTGAGTCAAGAACTTTGACCTTTTCACTTAAAGGATGCACTTTATGGCTTCTCTTCTGCGTATCCAAATTGCCAATATCATAACTCTTGCACTTTGGGGCCATTATTAAGTAAAATAAGAGTTACTTGAACACAAGTATTCCCATACCAAGACAGTAGATCTGATAACCAGATTGGTACTAAGTGACTAATGGGCTGAGAGTATATACAGCATGCCATCCAAAGCGGGATGGCATGAGATTTCATCATGCTACTCAGAAAAGTGTGCAGCAAACTTATGAACTGTTTATTTCTGGAATTTTCCATTTAATATTTTGAGACTATGGGTAATTAAAACCTCAGAAACTGAAACTGCAAATAAGCAGGAACTACTATATTCTTCAATAAGTAAAATGTAACAAAATGCTTAAGATCCAATGCAAAAGTGCAAGCTGGATAAGAAAAAGAGACAAATTAGAAAATAAAGGGACGAGTGAGTACACTGCACATGACCCAAACTGCCAGGCTAGAACTAGCATAGTGCTCAGAAGCACAGAAAGGTGACTACAGGACAGAGGGCTAGCACAGAGAAGAGAGGAAGGATGTGGGTAACTTGAGTTCCTTGCAGAGAAAATAGCACGGAAGGGATGAAGGTCAAAGGCATCAATGACCTGGTATTTGGAATAAGTCCATGAGTCATTCACAGCCATAGGCCGAAAGGACCCCAAGGGTTTAAATGAAATAAACCAGCAACCAGTAAGTAGGACCTCCGGGAGAGAAAGTGCTATTGAGTAAACTCAAACAGAAATAGGCCGTACCTGAGAATAGGTTATAAAAACTTGCTCATCCTATAATAAACTTTTTATATTTAAAATGTTCTGGATAGCTCTGCAATAAAGGTGGGTGATCCTCACGTCACCAAAGGTATCTCCAATAGAGAAGCAGCATCAGCGAAATAGAAAAATCTCACTTCTAAAAAGTAGCTCAAAGGAAACTCAAGATCAAGTACAATCAGTTTCAGGAATATTTTCTCCACCTTAACCAATTTGCTGAATTTATTTTCAAATACACTGCGGTTTATTTGTTTTAAGAAATATCTTTTGTACCCTTGATACACACAAATGATGCCTAAAGAATAAAAAATGTCAAATATCCTTTAAAAACTAAACAAGTAAGCAATTTCTAATGACTTACTTGACAGGGCTTCCATCAATGACCTTTTACTTGGGTTGATGAGAGGGTACTGAAAGAAGCAGGAAAAATAATGCATTTCTGTGTAAACTCCATAACACGATATATAGGAATAAATCCTTGATGAGAGATTAAATGAAACTCAAATCAAGAAAGTATATACTGATTAATGTAAATGCTTACATTTAAAAATTTGATTTCTCATTGAAAAAGATAGAAAATTTAAATTAAGACACTTATATTCCTGGCATGTTAGCTGGCTAAATTCTCATAGTTTCATACTTAATCTTTTAGCATTAATTACATTTTTGAGAAATCATTTTAAATTTCCCTTTCAAATTCCGTCATCGTAGATAATTTATATCTATTTCCACACTGAAATTTTCAGTCACAATTCTCCCAAAACCTCCCTATGCAGTATACAACACATGATAGCACATTATAAAGAATGACTAAAAATGACAGTTCATAACAACACATTGAAGGTCAAATATATAAAACCTAATCTACATGGATCACCTATTACCGCCTTTCCGACTCAGTAAGCACCGTCATTCCACTGCCAAAAATCTTGTACTTCAATAAGTTCATCTTCATATTTGAGATGTGGAGGGTGAGGTTTTATACTTGAAGAAAGGTTAAGAAACCAAGGACACAGGTAACTAAGCCAAAACCAAATGACGAAAACTTCAGACTGCCAGCCTAGTATTTTCCACCTGGCTCTGCTAAATTAAGAATTTCAACCTAAATGAAAAAACCTACTGAGGCAAGACAACTCGGTAGCTAAATTGGCAGCACTGTACTCACAAGAAAACCTGACATGTGTAATATCTGTTTACAAAATCAGAACGAATTTTAAAACAAACTGTGAGGAAACAAGGAAGCTTAGTTTGCCTTTGATGAAGCTAAAGGCCCACATCACTAACACTATCAGCAGATAAGAACTGATCCGAGTGACTTCGCCCTGCTATCACCAGTGTAAGACAACAACTCCAATTTTCAAAGTCCTATTTCCCAAATAAAACCTCATTTGAACACTATTTACTCCAGAGGGCAGGATGGTAAAAATTGTAAGGAAATGTCTGTGTATGTGCATTTCTCTAAGGAGAAAGGGTCCACGGTTTTCTTCAGATGCTCAAAGAGATTGAGAACTCCTCAATATTAATAAGAAATTTTGATTTTACAGTAACTCCATAATAAGAAAATATAGGAAAGCTAAGAATTCTAAAATAACTATTTCCCTATTTTTATAAGGAGATAAAATTAGTCAAGAAAATGTCTACTGAAGCTTGAGGTGAGTTTGACCACTCCTAAACTATAAAAGCAAAATAAAATGAAACCCCATCCTGAAAGAACAGTTAATTGGTTTGGTATTTATGAAAATAGGAATTTTTGTGATATTCCATTAATATAGTCTTTAAAGCTTCTGAAATAATCTCCAATATGAACAGCTTGCAACAACAAAAATTCTGCAAGAAAAGAAAAGCCAGTCATGTAGAATATAGTTTTGTTTTGTTTTTTTTTTATGAGAGACTCCTTTTTTTAAGTCAGAGGGAAAAGGCTGGTATGAGTTTATCACTGTTAGATTGGACAAGGAAAAAATATACAGACATCTCAACCTAAGAGTTCAAAATATCCAATCTAAAGCAAAACTTTCAACATTTTTTTACAATAAAAAACTATAATTTCACTATAACTGTCTCTCAACAAATAAGTCCATTGAGAAAATTTCGATGTTTTTTCAAATAAAGAATTTCTAGAAGTGGGAAAGGGGGTCTTCCTGTCAAACCTTATTTGCTATTCATTTTCAGTCAGAAACTGACATAATATAAATCATTAATATAGAGACGGGTACTAGGAAAGCACAAGTTTTAAATAAGAAAAACGTGGTTACTTGCAATTAAAGACTACCTTCAAATTGGTTTGGTTTTAACCCCACGGCACCTATTCCTACAACAATCTTGGTTATTTTATCTATTCCTCTCTTTCCCAAAGCACCTATCCTCCTCTGCATGAAGATTTCTTAGAAGGAAAACTCTCATCTGTCATCACACAAAACTATTCAGCAACATTCAAAAGAGAAACATACAGTTAGGAGTATCAATGAAATTGAGGCAAAGCCTAACCCAAAGCTCTAAGAAACTAAATAATATCTTTACCAAAATTAGATATTTTTATGTAGAACAGTCTCTGAAAATTTAGCATGGCATGAAAGGGGAGAATGCCTATGGGAATGCATCTAGCGATGTTTCTCACAGAAGAGTCACATTTTGTTTTGTTTTATATAATGGAATTATGAGGCTCATGATTTTATAGAAAGTCATCTTCCCTTAAAAAAAATTCTCTTGTGACCTCACTAAAATTAAAGTATGAGACACATCACATCATGCATGCTAAACACCAAATCTGTTTATTTCTTCTTAGTGAAAAAGTTCCTAATTATTTCACAAAACCTCTATAGAATTTTATTATACTAATTTCTATTTTTAGTTCGGATTCTCAAAGTTACCATTCCTGTTTAAAGCATAATTTAACAAATATCTTTTAGCACACAAAAGCCTTAAAATATTGCCTTTCAAGATTAAGTGCCTTATTTCTACTTGGCAGATTTATATTACCTGAAATCAAGAAAAAAAAAAAAAAGAAACCAGCATTGCAAACCACCTAGAATCCAGAATCAAATAAACGATGTGTTTTTCCCAATGAGAAACACGCAATGAGTTTGGCATTAAAGTAAATAACATGTGGGTGGGTTCTGAGAGAAACCAGAACTAGCAAAGACTTCCACATCTGTAAAATGAAACTGGACAAAGCAAGCAAACATTCTATGTATCTAATGTCCTCCACAGAGTTAATTCAAGAGTTGGGTGTGGTATCACCAGTGTATAAAGCCTTTGATTTCAAACTCTTTTATAATACAATACCATAGAGCAGCAATACTGACAGCTAAATATCAACAATCAAGGAAGCTTCTGACCAGGATAAACTACATAAGATATGGGTCCCAGTGGGAAATTAAACTATAGGGTCCTCCTGTCCAAAAATTCAAGAATTCCAAGGGGGAGGCGTTATTACTGTACAGGTCGCATGCCCAGAAAGTGGCCTTACTTTAAACAGCACAAGTATCCATGCGCTATTTAAAACAAAAACAAGTAAACAAACAAACAAACAAAAACACCTAATATGTAGTTTAGTCTGATTATTGGCCTGTCCTGCTAAACATCCAAAGAAACAGAAAGAGCTGGGGTGGACTGCTATGGGCAAGTTTTCCACAGGGTGGCACACCATCCAGGCCCCATACCACCTCACCTATACAGGTCCCAATAATGTCCAATAAAAAAACAAATACATAAATAAATAGATAAATAAATAACCTGACCTGGCTAAGTACTGTGGATCTCTAGGCTCCCTTACTTCCATATCAGCATTATTGGTGACAAAGGTGGTAATAAGAATATGATGATATAGTGGATTTACTATGACTTCAAATTAAAGCAAAAGGGCTGACCCTTCCATACAGACCAAGCAATCAAAACTGCAAAAGGTAAAGTCAGTCTCGATAAGATGCTATTTCAGGGTATTCAGTCCTTTGGGGAAAAAGAACATGAAGGGTAATTTGCCACTGTGGTGCTCTTGTGCCATGTTAACTCCTGAAAAGTGTTACAGGTTTTTTATTTTTAAAAAAAATTTCCATCAAAGAAAGAGTAAAAGGTTGATCTCAGCTTAGAAGTCAGGGTATTCTGGATGGCTTTGAGGTGTCCTTAAAGAGAACTTGACTCTTGCTTCTAAAAGAGGAGAGAACCTGGGGAGGGGGGAGCAGTATTTTTAAAATTCACAATCATGTTAACAAGAAAAGCACTGAAGGCTGGAATGGCTGAAAGTAGTAACAAGGATTCAGCTAGTAACATCTGTGCACAAAGAACCAAAAGAGTGGATTAAGAAATGGGGTAGTAGAAATGCCACTTAAGAGCCTTGTTCTTCTTCATAACCAATGGGAACTGGGTCTTAACTAAAAGTGTCAAAACTCAAACAGAGAAATAACTTGAGTCTCTGATGAAAAAGCATTAACCAGAATAAACAAATAAACAAAAACAATGAGAAAAGGAATCTCAACAACTAACATACATCCTGAGCCTAGAAAAAGGAATATAAGGTTCCACAGTAAATAACGGATGTGCTTGGCTGACACAGACCAGTTTTGGGTACCCATTCCATTCTAGAAACATATCTTAAACCTAAAATCCTCTTGAGCCATGTAGAAAGAGTATGTGTAGCTTAAAAGAGCTGACCTGGCATGATTAAAGGCAAACTCTACACAGTGGAGGAAACACCTAGAGACACGGAGACCTTAAATGCATAAGGCTCTGTCTTTGAAGGGGAAACAAAAAAACCTCATTCCATGAAAGGCTGCAGCACAAAGTTACCAAAATAGCGAGTAAGGGGCCAGTTTTGATCACACAAACACAAAAATATTCTCTCAAAAAAAGAAAAGAAAAAAAAAAAAAGAGGAATCCTATTAAATTGAACAATGTGTTTCTTCATAATCTAATTTTTCCTACCCCATCCCAGCCATTTATCTTCCCGATGTTTTCTTCTTGTGCCCTCTTCCCCTCTCCTCCCCTATTTCCAAGAACACTTTCTCTAAGTATGCATACCCCACACACACACCTGAGCAAGTTAAATAAACATTCCAATGTTAAATAAATAAAAGAATAGCCCCAAAACAAATGCAGTAACATTCCAGCTCATCCAACAAAATAGTCACCATTTCTAGACCCAAAGGTCCAGATGAGAAAGTACATCCAGAAAAGCTTTTCCACCCGCTCACCAAAATGGAGATTCCAGGTCAGCTTCCGCAAGAAAGAGCTACCTTAGCACAATGAAAAAACTCAAAGGACTCTGGGGAAATGATTCTTGAGAAAATTGTCTTCAAGGGCAACTAAACAGTATTTCAGACAAACCGATTTTACTTAAGGGGATGGGGAAATTACACCCCAGCTGGTATTTGAGTGGTTTTAAATAGACTTATTTGCTGTAAGTTTGGGGGCTGAGCTACATTTTTATAAAGACAAAATTATTATGGGTAGGCCCACTAAAACATTAAGTTTTAAAAAGCTCTTTGTCCTTGCCGGAGAGATTTCGTTTGGCATTGTTAAGCACCATTCTTTGGTGAGGGAATAAAGGAGAGTAAGATAGCTGGTTACAAATCCTCCTTTTCTCACATTTTCAGAAAAGAAGATGGAAATTTTATCATAAAGATGATCTTTTAAAACGCTATTTTATATGACCATCTGGACAGTTACAACTCTCGTAGTTCACATCTAGATTTCGAGCTTCAGCCCTCTAGGATAAGTAGGCTCTTAAGGAAACGCAGTGAGAAAGAAGACTGTTTGCTGGTCACTATCATGACCACTGGAGGAACACCTGCCGGTGAAGCGATGCTGGTCCGCCAAGAGGCTCCACCAATGTCATCAGTGTACACACACACGTCGGTGCACAGGGGCCGCAGCTGACCAGCGCTCGAGACCGAGCTGCACGCGCAGCTGCCGCAACCACAGCCAGCGAGCCAAAGCCCTGAGCCTGCTTCGCCCCGTGGGCCGGCCGGCTCCGCGATTCCCGCCCAGCGAGCTGCTCACGCGCAAACCGGGTTGCGACCAGGAGCTGCGACCTCACGCGGCTGCGCCCAGCCTCGCCTAACACCGCGCAAGGGGGAGAGCGGCCCGGGGGACCCTCTTTGCTCTGCCTGGGGCGGCTGCGGTCCCACACCACCTCCGCACACTGCGCGGCTGTTCAAAGTCTGGAGACGCCCCGAGAGCTCCAAGGACCACGCGCGAGGAGGCGCTGTACCGAGTGGGCACGCCACCAGACACCACCCGGCTGAAGTGCACACAGCCACCCACAAGGCGGGGTTGCCTGTCCACCACAGGAATACTACCCTTTTTCTAGAAAAGTCCCCTCCCCCACTTTCCCTCCAATACACTCACCTGCGTCTCGGCGCTCTTCTTCTCGCGCTACACGCGGCCGTACCGAGCACGTCCACGCCGGTGCACGCTGCCCGGCGCGACTGGCCCGGCTCCGCTCCCGCCGCCCCCAACCAGCTTGTGCCCACAGGAGGAGCGGTGCCACCTCCCGAGGCGCCCAGTTCCCTGTACTCCCGCCGCAAGGGACCGAGCTCTAGGAACTTCGTGTGCACAACCTCCGCCGCCCCCACCAGCGTTCCCGCCCAGAGCCCAGACCAAGGCTGCAGCCGAGCGGAGGCCGGACCCCGCACAGCGCCGCGGCGGCGCGCAAAGCCCTTAGCCTCGGCGTCCTAAACAGACCTGGGGCAAGGCGCAGCGTTCCCGCCCTCCCCGCGCACACTCCCACGCCCCCCGCACTTGCCTGCTTTGACTTGGACCTGGAGCTGCTACGGCTCGCGCCGCCGGCCGTCAGCACAGCCGCGGAGGAGTCGCTCCGGGCGGACTCCGCGGAGAGGCGGTGGTGGCGGCGGCGTCTCCAGTCCTGGTGGTGGCGGGAAGGCAGACTAGAACCCGGCGGAACCCCGGCCCCACCCGCGCTGGCGACCGGCCTCCTCACCCGGCCGGCAGCTGCCTCAGTGACGCCCCGGCACCGCGGTCCCGCCGTTTGTAGCAGGGCGAGGAGGAGGGGCTTGCTTGGAAGAGCGCCAGGAGGCGGGGCCGCCGGCGAGTTCGCGGCGCCGCGGCTACAGCCGCCGGCGCGTGCCCTGCCCCGCCGCCCCACGAGTCGTTGCCTGCGAGAAGACGCCTGGCTGCGGCCGCTCGCACTCGTCCCTCCTGGCTTTCGATTTCGAGAGAGCTCCGGGACCAGGTTCCCCTGGCAGCGCGGGGAGCGGTGGCGGGCCCAGGGGCGGCAGATTCTAGGTTCAAGTTTGCAAACCCCCAGGATCCAGACGCTAACGGGGAGCCACAGCGATTCTCGCAGAGGTTACTCTGATATATACGTGTATCAAATATACATACATACATATACACATGTATTGCAAGCAGAGTTAAAAGGCTTTCTCCTCCCACACATACACACTTTACAGCCGAAGGGTCCTGTCCCTTCGAGGAAAACTAAAGGCTAAACCCCCGCTGTCCCTCTCTACCTCTCCAAATGTAATCACGTTCAAATAAGGCCTGAATACCTGTGCGGGGTGCTATACTCTGCTTCAAACGCAAAGTAGGAAATCCTGCACTGGATTATACATGCGCCTGCTGCTCGCTGCATCCTTCCAACGCCCCCCACGGAAGCCCCGAAATGGCCAACTCTTCACCGATGGGGCGTACCATCGCTGTCCTGCCTTGGCCCGCCCCCACGCCCGGGTCAATCGCTGTTCCCCAGAAAAACCTGTGCCTGTCCTCAGATCCAGCCCCACCAATGGAAGTCTAAACCGACCCCGAGCCACGCGGCGGAAGCACGTCTTTACACCTGCTCAGCCGCTTATTTACGAGAGCACCTGTCGTGTTGGGTGGTTGGGGCGGGGGGGGGCGGTGTTTTTATTGCAAAGGCTTTCGTTTTAACCCTTCCCCGTAAAATAAAACTACATTTTAAAAATACACCTGTCATACCTACCTGAAATCGCTGGAAGTAAGAGAGAAACTGAGCACTGGGCGACTGAGTCGCCGCAAGAACGTGACTGAGGTTACAGCTTCAAGGGCATGATGCGGGTTTGATGCAGCAAGGTCCGCTAAGGGCGCCCAGCGCTCCCCACCCCCACGCGACTGGCGGAGCTGGGGAAGAAAGGGGGAAGGACTCTTCTAACCCAGGTTAGGGGCTGGGGAGGCAAAATCGCCCTTTTGTCAAATCAGGCATAGTAAAGTAAGAGGCTCAACCACCATCGAAATGGAGACAGACTATCCTTCAATTTGGGGGACCAAGACTGAGGACATCAGAAATAGCTAATTGATTCTATATAAGCATTTCTGTTGTCACCCCCAAATCTGATTTGCAGTTAAATGACCTTAATTGACTTTGTATGGGTTCCTGGGAGAACTGCTGAAAGCGCCTGCGCCTTTGACCTCCCTCTAAACAGTTAATTATAATATTTCCATCCCAAGCAGGCAGGATTGCTAAAAATGCTCGTTTCCAAACATTAGACAAAAATGGGCCTTTCAAATTTACCAGTCCAAGCCTAAACTCTTAGAATGCCCTCCGCCCTACTTCCTGAAGCTGACTTTAAGTTATGCGAGACCTCTTTCTCAACAGTTCCCCCAAAGTCTTCCAAACCACTTGTACCTGCAAACGTTGCTTTTTGTAAAGAACTCCAGATCAGGTTAGCTTTATAAAGCAGGGTGCCCAAGCACTTGATTGCAAGAGAGAAGGGGAACCCAGGAGTGCCTAGTGCAAGTAAGGCAGTTTCAGGGAATGAAAGGAATAACTAAGAGAGATAGTTAATTTTTTTTTAAATCTCCCAAAAGATGACTTCTAAACACAACATTTTCTCTTTTTTGCAGACTTATTTGTTTAGATTCTGAGAAATCTTTTACATGTCCCATTTAAGAAGCTATTTTCCCAAGGAAGTCCTACCAGCCCAGATTTCCCACTCTTCCATTCCCCAAACCATGCATGTCAATTCCCTGACCTTTGAGAACTGATTTCCAATTAGGAAAATAATTCCTTTGGTTACTATTGTCTGCTCTGTACTACCCCCCACCCCCCCACCCCCCGCCAATTCTAAGCCTACATCTTGTAGATTACAGTGTAGGCCTAAAAAATAAACCATCTCCATTTTCCTCACACTCCCAACACCCAGAGGATGGGTGTAATAAATAAGGATGTGGGGAAGGGCTGAAGGTTTAGAATCTTAACCAACAGGAGTGTTTGCACATGAGTGGGGGGAGAGATGAGAACCCGTGCATTTCGAAGAGAAAGTACAGAGACCTCCATCTGGGCCCCGCAGTGTTTAAGAGTAAATACTAAATGATTGTATATTTCTTACTCTTGCCATAGTAAGGCCAGCTGGTAATTACCAGAGAAAATACCCAGTCTCTACATCAGTTTCGCTAACCCGTACTTGAAAACGGAAAACGGGGAACGTATCCAACCTCCAATTTGCCACAGTTGTATAGCTCTCGTGTTAATTCTTTACAGACGTGAAATAGGTGGGTACATAGCAACGTGCTGGGCATAAATTAAGCAACAATGGCCACACGAGGTCCTGTTCGCCGCTGAGCTCCGGTGGTGGGCACTGCCACCTTGCCATCCTCAGACCCCACGGCCCCGGAGATAGCAGAGTTGCGTCCGGAGTAGGCTGGCCACGCGTTGGCTTTTCGAACCCGGAGGGTGGGTGGGGTGGAGAGCAGGGAGAAATCAACAACCTCAGCCGGCTTTTGTACCCTTTCCCCATTCTTTCCCTCACAAGCACCACATGAGCGCTCTAACGCACACACTCACACCCCCTCGTGCCAATAATTTAAACTTCTCTTAGGCAAAGGCACCTCGTTCACTGCCACCACCATCGCCTCAGCCCTCCCCGCCCACCCCGCCCTGCGAACACCCTCCCCCTTTCCCACATCCACCCTGGATTCTTTTTCACAGTAGAAAGCCAGCTGGTTTCTCCTAAACCTTGGGAAATCACAAAAGTTAAAATGAAGCATGTGTCTGCCCAACGTCTCATCCCCAACCATCCTTCTCCCCGCCTCAGTTTA
>NW_006433716.1:2671739-2685242 GCF_000325575.1 Pteropus alecto | reverse complement strand
GGCTACGAAGCTGAGCTGGTTCCTGGGGTGGCTGCGAAGCCTTGCAGCTGCGGAGGACTTCCCCCTCGCCCCGAAGGCTAAGTCAGCCGCGTAGGACCAAGGACAGGGCTTGGAATTTACTTCCCTGCGCCCACCACTGCGAGGCTCCCAGGCAGCCGCCACTCCACAGACACAGCTCCAAGGATCTTATTTACTCTTTTCTGAACAAAGGGAATCTCATATCCGGCACAGGCTTAAGAATTCGGCCCTAAATTGGCTATCTTCTTTTCAAACAGATTCACGGTTATTTGCGCCCGTGAATTAGAGCCCGCACACCTAGTAGCAATGACGAGTTTTGACAGCTTCTACTCACCCCAGCCCCAGCCAGTCCCAGCCCTCAGGCGGCATGTACTTTTTTTCAATCAACTACAACTCGCTGCCTGGTGCAGCATCTAAATTCCATCTGGCAATCTCATCTCCCCAACACATGTTATCTGGTTAATGCAATTAAGTCTGGGGTTTTCTCTGGTCTCATCAGTAAGTCCAGGCTTCTAATTCCTCTTAACTGCACTAAAGCCTCTCCAGTAGGTTGTTTTTCGAAAGTAGAGGCATGCATCCCCCGAAACCCAAGTTATCCCTCTCTTCCCACGAAATGAACTTCCAACCTCAATTCCGAAGCTCACTCAACATCTAGACTCCCGTCGTACCCCTCCTCTACCCTGGCCACATTTCCCACTTAAGTTTCTGCCACTGACATTTGCAAATATTCAGTACGTCAAGCATGCGTCCAACGTCTTTTAGTCTAGCTCTCTAGAATTTAAAAAAAAAAAAAAAAAAGCAGAGCCGTAGCTTTGAAATGAGACAAACATGTGCAATTAACTTCATATTCTATATTCCGCTCACTTACAGGTTTTCTGGTTTTGCCAGCACATCGCTGAAACTAATGATTAAAGAAACCAAACCGAAACTTACCTTTCTCCCTTAAGGTTTTTATGTATGTGTGTTTTTTAAAGTAACGGTGCAGTTCTCCCAATAAAGATGAGCAAGAAGCTGCTGGATAGTTCTCTTAAGACAGCACGAAACCTAAACTGTGCTCGGCTTAAAAGAAGCAAATAAAAAGAAATGCTTTCGACCCCAAAGTCCAACGCTAAAAGAAATGCCGAAAAAAAATATGAAAGGGGAGGGGAAACTTAAAAAAGAGTTTAGAAAGACGGAGAGACTACCCTCCGATTGCCGTTCAACTAAACAAAAACGGGCAAGAAAAACAAACGAAGGAACAAAGAAAAGAGACGAAAGAACGTTTTTTCAAAAAGACGATGTCTTTCTCCTTGTTGCTTTTTAGTAGGTCGCTACAGGGGTAAGCTGCTGCATCTCTAACTGAGAACAGAAATAAGGGGGGAGGACGTCTTAAAAAGGAGGTGGACTGGACCACAGATTTATAGCACTGTATCACCAACCCCTTCTCTGCCTCCGCACTGCCGTGTGTGCAGCTGCTCTGCCAGGCTCCTATCCCGGGCAGCACGCGCGGAAGTATACGCCGAGTCGCGCCACAACGTAACTTGCTCATCTCCCCACAATCCTGATTGGTCCAGACGTTTCCATTGAGGCGGCTCAGGCGAGGCCGCGTGACATGATTGGTTAGGAGCTTGTGTCACTCTCGAGAGCTCAATGGAGTCCCGTTTCAAGGTAAGTTGTGCGGGGAGGTACACACTTAACAGCGGCGGCGAAGGGAAATTCAAGAAGCAAAAAGAGATGGGGAGAGAGCAACGTGGGAGGTTGGAACTGTACTATCAGAGTTAGCGATATGGCACAATCTCCTTTCCTCTTAAATATTTCTGCTTCTGAAAGACTCTTTTCCTTTGCCATCACTGCCTCATCTATGGCACGTTTCTTTATAACATTAAATTCTGTCCGGTATGTATGAGTCGTTGAGAGCTCCCTCTCTTTGATCTGAGTGAAAGGGATGAAGGTACATCCATTACTTGCCGGCATGCTTTTTTCGATTTGTGTTCCAGTATTCAATATTAAACATTAGTCAATTTTATGTCTTTCTCTATTTTAATATATGCATATTGCAGCTCTCTTGTTTATTTTTTAAAGCATCTTGTTAGGATAAGAATGAAGTCAGAAATGCTTTCAAATAAAGCTGCACGGTTTAAATTAGCTTTCACTTCATATTAGAATAGAAACGTATAGGATAAACATCCTATCCAGGAAAAGAGGTACTGAGTTAAGGTCCTTCACTTTGAGGTCTATGATGACTCTCAAAATGAGCGACTGTATATAGAATTAGAACAAGGCACTGCTCTGCATTTGCTGGCAGTAGAGTTCTTGGATCACACATGTACTGCTGACAGTAAAGATATTCAAGCCTTTATCTGAGTTCTTTCTCTGAGGATTTAGGAAGTTTAACCAGAGAAGACCAAGTGCTTTCAACAGCGCTTTATAGATGAAGAGTACTTTATTAACAATATTTTAATAACATTCAGGAGGCTGGCAGACAGTTTTATTCATGATATCTATTTCTTCCTCCAAGTGAAAGTGTGGTCCTCTGAATCGACTTGATGTATAAGACAATATTCACTTGACTTAGGTTCTTTCCCAGCTTGAATTTCTTTTTAATCTTGAAGCATACCTTCAACTTCCTAGACAGTGCTTACATTTCTTACACATTGTAAAATATCATCTCCAGAAGCTCAAGCCTTTCTAAAAGGAATTCTTTTACCTGTTTATTTCCAACTAGTTGCTATCTTTGAGAATGCCAGAAAGAGGAGACACAGGTAAGAGATTGAAGGAGGATGGAGGGGAAAAGGACAGATAGTCACAAAGCAAAATAACTGGAAAGTGAGGGGAAAAGTAAATCAGTTTCTTGAGAATGTCCTTGAATGTTGATAAATGATTAATGGCAAAGAACAAGAAGACCTGTTTATCTCCCATATATCCTGTATGTCTGAGTTGTATTACTTTGCATGATAATAACTGGGAGTTGGGAAAGAAGGCCTGAATCTATATGTTACCTTATAATTAGCATTTATCATTATCATGCGCTAATCCCTGCCTCCATTTTTTATATAACATCAGGCCTGGGGTGGGGGGTCTAATTTCAACTTAAAACTTTTATCTAGACCTCATTGGAACTCATGGGAAGAAGAATGAAAAGCAGTTTGAAGAAACGGAGTCAATGGGCTGAGGGAAGGACAAATGAAGGGAAAAGCAAGACCCTACACCTCATCTAGAATAGATTAATCACTGTATGAATAAACAATTGGAAGATTGGGGTTGTTGTCATCCTCTTTTAACCCCTCTCTTCACTCCTTGCTCAATACAGAGAAATAACGTTTAAAGTAATAAATATAATTTGGGCGAAAGTATAGAACTGTTTAATCAGATATATATGAAGTGATTTGTCTTTTCTTCTTGTTAACATGCTCTTAAGTATTAACTTAATGGAATCAATTGCATGTGTTCATGCAATATTATCACTTTGAAGAAAATCTTTACCATTAACTTACAATTACATAAGTGTCTTCTAACTTATGTGGAAACTAATACTTAATTTTATTCTGTGGTACATGTTTGTATCCACAAGAAAGATTTCATAGATTATAGAGGTAAATTTTCTTAAAAGATTGAGGGAGGGTGGATATGGAAAGCTGAGTGTGGGGTGAATTTCTTTCTGTAGTTAAAGAAATTATATGGAATATAGTAAACTTGTCTTTTCAAATGCAAAATGCTAAATTCTGTGGATTTGGTGTATATGCTTTTTTCAGTTTGGGCAGAGGAGCAAATATTTTTCAAAATGTCATTTTCAATATGTTTTTCTCTCTGTAGGTAAAATGGAGTTAAATTAAGAAATTTAAAATGTCTTTTAAAATGAGTTACTTCTTCAATAAAGCAAATGTTTTTAAATTTAGAAACATTTAAGTGGATAGAGATGCCATATGTAACATGTGTTTTTTAAACTTTTAAAAATAAAAAATAAATACTGCCACTTTAAAACAAATGCTATCCGAATGTAGATTTCACTGTGAAATTCATGTTTTTGTAGCCTGAAAAATTAACATATTCTATTTTGCAATTAATAATGACTATATGTAAATATCACACACCACATTAAGCAACTGCAATCCCTCTTCATTCATAGTTGGGTAAAGAATTATCCACAGCATTATAACTTGCGTTAGAAAAGCATTTTAAAGGCATGAGTTATGATTGTCATATTAACTCTGATATATCTTCAAAGTCCTTGGCATTTTTTAAACTGCAGCAGAGAAGGGAGAGATCTAGGGAGTTCTCAAGATCTTGGAGAAAAAGTTTGATGTGGACAAAGTTGCAAAAAGAATGGTTCTCAAAGCCAAAAAGTAATGAATTCAATTGATTATTTTACTAATGTCTTTTTGTAAAGGAACAGTTACTCACAGGAATACTTCTCATAAACTATAGTGGACAATGTCTTTTAGGATAAACAACCACCTTACAATAGTTGAGTCTATAGTGATGATTTTAGCATTTTATGATACAGGCCACTGTAAACCACTTTTTAAAAGTGAATAAATCAGATAATCTAGTTAAATGAGTTTACAATGTTTGGATTAAGGCGATAGTTCCACACATTATACCCTGTCAGATGATTAAAAATATCATTCTGTGTGTTAGTTTGTTGGGCCGTTTGTTGGGGTCTGTGGTTCATACTGTTGGAAATGTGATAGTTTAATGCCTATATGATATTATATGGCTTAATGATTACGCTTTTATTTTTTAAAGAAGTATGTCAACTTCCCTTCTACAGTTTAAAAAAAAAAAAAACAGGGAAAAAAAGTTATATAGAAAATTGACACCAACGTGAGTTTAGAACGTGGCAACCGGGCAAGAGAAAGAAGCAGGGATTAGCACCATGGACAGAGACTAGCGGACCCTGAACAAAGGTTTGCAAAGTCTGATACTGTTTTGTCTCTTTCTGTGAGACGCGGCAACTGAAATTCTTCGGAACGTTCTATTCCACAGACTTTAAAGAGGCTGTCATACTCACTAGAAATACGTTTATTTTAAATTAGGCTGGCTTTTGCTAAGACCCGACCATCCTGACAAACCGCCAAGAGGGTTAGAGCCCCGACCGAACCCACTGCGCACCCTCCCACTGTCCTCTTTTCATACACTCCCTTGCCCTGGTGAACCTGCTTGTTATCAAAGTGGTCAGGCAAAATAAATGCAAATCCAGGTAGTCATCCAAAAGTCTGCTAAAGCTAGTCTAGAGTTTTTAATCCTTGAAATTCCCAGCGGGAATCGCAACAAAAACGCCTACCGCCCACTCTCACTCCCCTCCCCCAATTCTTCTCCCGGCTCCCACCACCTCCTGGCAAAGAGGCAAAGCCTTTTATCCGAAGGTGAGTGACCTTCGAGACTATTTTGCAAAGGACCTTTTATACTGCAAACACTTTCCATTAGGGTCAGTGCCAGGGGCGGCAGTGAGCAGGATCACACACATCCTTTACTTTCTCTTTACATTTTGTCCTTAAACTCCTGTTTGAGATAAAAGACTAAAAAGAGCAGACGCAGCGAGAATTCCCCCTAAATCCTGAGGTTACTGTTTACGCTTAAAGACATGTGAATTCTTTGTTGAATGTTTTTAAAAATTAAATGTAATCTAAATCTCTGCGGTAAATCTCTGCGACCAACCTAGGTTGTTCATTTCCACCATCACCCCCCCGCCCCTACCTTTTTTTCTTGGCAAAATCTGTGTGAGGTTCATTCTCCTTTAGGTGATTGGCCCGCAGATATTCAGGCTAAGATCTGTTGCACGTGCCGCAGAGTGTCTCAGAAAATTTATTTGCAGCTTCGGGTCAACGATCATATATGTAAACGTTCCTAAAAATGTCTTCAGATTTTTTCCCTCCCCTCTTTTGCTCAGTAGCAACTTTTAGCCAGATAAACTCAACGTCTTTCCTGAGCATGTAAAGCGAGATCTAGGTGACCAGACGAGGGTGAAGTAAGAAAAACTGGAGGTGAGAAAGGGCAGATCAGAGCTTTGTGTCCGTTTTTGTTGTTGTTGTTGTTGTTGTTGTTTTTATTTCCCAGGGATGTTAACAGCCTTCTCTAAGCTTCCTCCTGGAGCCCATACATCTCATGTAAAATTAATACAAGTAATTAAAAATAGCAGTTTCCAAAGTTAAAGGAAACCATCTGTCTCAGCTGGTGGCAATCAGTCATTTCGCTGGCCCCTTTACCGGGACCTGGGAAGAAACGGTTTTTCTGCTTCCGATGCTCAGAGGCTCTTTCTCACATGGAAGATTTATGTTTTCACGTGTGTGCGATGCACTTCTAATTTGAAATAATAAAGCCGGGCTGGGAGACCAGTCAATCAGAGCTATCAACTGCACTAGGCACGCAGCCCTGCCCCCAACTTCCCCCGGTCTCTAAACCCTTTTTCCCTCCTCCCCCGCTCCCTCACACATTCACTTTTCCCCCACGTGTGTTAAGATCAAACCCTTGCCCCATAGAGCAAGTGACCGCACCGGGGCACGGTGACAAAGGCGGAGTTTGTATCAGAAGAAGACTGAGGCCCGGGGAGACAGCGGCTAGAGAAACAGCTGTCTTATCAGCCCGCTGCAGAGATGGAGATGGCTCGAGAGGTCCTCAACAGATAATCACTTGAATAGGTTTGCAGTGCGCCAAACTTCACGCTTGATAAGGCCAACCCAATGTAGAGAGCAGCCCAGATCCTGCTCCATTCTGTTTTATCTGGGCTGTAAATTAAGAAATTGAAATTCAGGAGGCAGAGGCAGCAGTCTGCTGATAGACCGCTAAAGTAAACTGTCATTAAAATGCTTTCAGCAGGCAGAGAGGGGGCGCCTGGAATGGGATATTTTTTTTAATGGGGGGAGTGGAGCGTGAGAGAAAAAGCCCATCGGTTTTAAAAATTATTTGGGGAGGCGAAGCTGTGAGGAGTAGCAAAGGGACACACCACGTTTCCTAGTCATGATTCATAAACAATTTGAAAAGTATAAAGTTGTGTGAAAGTTTGGTATAATAGTCATTAAGGAACAATTTAAACCAATTTGATAGAAATTAGAATTCTGTATCAGAGCATGGGGCAGAGGAAGCTCTCTGACTATAAAGTATTATAAACTGATTCCGAATGGACTCTAAAGTTTTCCTTTTATTGTAAGAAAATCAGATCAACAAGATACAGAGAAATTACCATAAAAGGAGTTAACTTGACCTTTTTTTTTAGTTGAAGTTGTAGATCCCACCAGAGAGATTCATGGCGATTTTTAGAATAGCCTAAGTTGTTAACCACAGCAAAGAATCTGCTTAGCTTACAGCACATTTTATATCACACTCTTCTGTCTGCTTTTATGTATATGAGGCATAAAATTCTATGCATTATCTAAATGTTTCACAAAAAGTTTTAAATGCACAATGACCAGAATATAGCCAGTGACCTTGTCTTGATTCACTAATGACTTTGGACTGTACCCTGTTCTTTGTGTAGTTGAGTAGATTGTAAATTCACCAGTGTGCATTTATGAGAGTGTATGAGAGGATACATTGCATTTTCTACAGCAGCATTTATATTTTAAGTTTTAGCAACATTTCTAAAAAGATACCTTCAGCTGATAACACATAGTTAATGTAGCTTTAGAAAATCAGTCAGTTTTTACTTTGTTTAACCCCAAAATTTTGATCAATGTTAGAGTGCACTTAATTAACAATGGAAAAGCTGCTTGAATCACAGTGGGATGAGAATGAATTAAAAATGAATTTGTCGGGAAAAGTGAGGAGAAAAAAATTTAAGATGCTAGTATACATTTCGGTAGTTTTTAAACTATACAGCTATATTAAAAAACAATTATTTTAAACTTTGAAGTTGTCATCTGATTACACATAGGGAGGTAAATAAATATAAGTCATGAAATCTCAAACACATTTCTGTGGAATACTTTATGCAAAATTCCATCATATGATACGAAGATAATTTTATAAGAAATGTACACATATAGCTTCAGCTCCAAAACCTTGAAATTAAGACTCGTTTCCAATTTTATTGTATCAAAGCACAGGCTAGTGCCATACTGAGAGAGTATCGACAGGCATCTCTTGAGTCTTGGCTGTTACCTTATATTCTGTTACTGAAATTAGTGATTTTTTTTTTTTTTTAATTCAAGGGTATGTATGAATGAGTGCTGTATGTATTCTTTAATGAGAGAGAAATTTATGTTTATGTAAGTTAACTTTTCCCTTTTATAGCACCACTTGCAGTCATGTTTTCATATTGGTTTAAATAATGGCTACTATGCAGCATTTGAAGAAGTATTCTTTTAGTGAATTGCAATCTTTTAGGCATCATTATATTACTTTCAGAGAATCAGATAATAAGATATTTTTCTGCTCGTACAAATACTCAAACAAGTTTGAATTGCCAACTGTAATGAGTCTCTTAAGCTATGATTTTTATTTTTGTTTTTTCTTAAATAAATTGAAAATTTGCATACAATGAATAGTTTAAACTATTCTTTATCAAAACAAGTAAGACTTTTTAAAGATATTGAGAATTTGCATCAGGATTAAAAGATACACTCTCACTAAGTTTAAAATGAAAATTTTTTTTTTATAAATTTAAACATCTCAAAACTAAAAGATAATTTTAAAAATAAAAATTTGATTATTGAACAGAAAAATGTTTTAACATGAAATTATTATAAAAACTACTCCAGTCTAATTTTTGACACAAATAAATGATATATTTGATTGCTAAAGGCATACCAATTTATTACGGATGATGAAAAATGATAAATACAAAAATACAAAATTTATTTTTAAAAGGATTTTCCATTATTAATTCCTCTCTAGAAATGGGACAATAGATTTTTAAGGTAAACAGTCTATGATATATAAAGAACTTATATTTGGAAATATCTAAAAGTTGTAATATTTTTGTTTAAAACTAATTATAATGCTATTACCAAAAAAAAAAAAATCAGATTACTAATTGTGTCCTTCCAAATATGACATTTATCTTCAGGTGAAGGTCAAATGAGGGATATATAATCAGCTCCTATTTCTATTCATTCCTGATCTTGGACAAAAGATTAATTTCAGTTTGATTCAAGCATCTTTTGGGTGTCTATCATGTTCCAGAATAACATAATTAGAGAATAAATGCTTAAAAGAAATCATATTACTTTTTAGGAAATCCTAGTAAAAGGGAAAATTGGAAGGTTTGACTCAAACTGATGTGTTGTATAAAACATCTTCAATGTGTCTAGATTTTGTTATTGTTTACCTTTCTAAAGTTTTGTACAATATCTCTATACAAGTTTTTTAATAGTATAGCTTGTCAAAAATTAGTTCTTTAAATCAAAACTATAGTGTTACTCTACCAGGAGCTACAGTTTTGCAAATTGTTAGAGGAACTTTGGTTTTTACACATCCAGATTTGAACCTGGCTCCATCACTTTGGGGCCTTAGACAAGTTACTTTATCTAAGTTTTAATTTCGGATCTATAAAAGGGTGATAATAATGCTTAATTTAGGATCACTAGGAGGTTAAATGTAATCGTGAGTATAAAATAATCAAACTTCCTGGCATGGAGGAAGCAGTAGTTACACGGTAACTACAATTATGAGAACAAAAATGATGACTTAGCACATTTATTTGATGAAGCCTAATTAGATTTCTGCTTTCATATGCTATCTCTTAAATATTTTCATTTGCTCTTGTTAACATCCTGACAAATCTCATGATAAATATCTTCTCACATTTCTAATTGTAACCAAGTTCAAAAGGTCCCAAAAGGCATAAAATCTTCTGTCTGTTCTATTATGTGGCTTCAATATTTTTCCCAATACAATTTCATGATTCACCCATAAAAAGTTGTGAGTCTTCAAAAAGCAACTTGGTCTGAGATCCCGTTTGATTGATATAATAATAAAAACACCTTAGATTTTTATAGTATCTTTTATCACAAAATGCTCAATTCACTTTTACATATTTATCATTGTAACCCAGGAGATAAAGAGGACATAAATTAATTCTCATTTTCAGGGGCATAACAGAGGCATTAGGAATTTAGGTAACATTTCTAAGATTAATAGGATTAGAGAACAGGTTTCCTGAATGTCAGTTTTTCTGCAATATGTTCCCCTCTTTGGCATTAATTATGAACACTGTTACTTTAGTTAGGCTCAAATTTTTAGTCTTTGGCATTAAGTATAGGCTATAATTCAGTTAATTACTTGCTGAAATCAAGTTGAATCAAATATATACCATCAGTGTCTAATCAAATTAAAATATTTTGATTTTGTGCTGAGACACTTTTATTATTCAATTATACACACACACACACACACACACACACACACACACACACTATCCATTCTTCTTTACCATTCTGTGTTAACCCTAAGACAAGATTTTAAAAGTTATTATTTATGGCATTGGAAGAAATCAGTTTCAATCTCCTTATCACTTGCCTCTCCCCAAGCTCATTCTCTCTCTCCACATATATTTTTATAGGCTATTATATTTATTTCATTTACATAGGCTAATATTATTTTCTGCTCTAGTTTTCTCTTTCTTAGGCTGTTTGTACTCGAAAAATCTATCAAAATAAATACCCAAAGAAATATAGAGATAGACTGTATAAAAGGCACCAGAGAATACGCTTTTCATAATAGTTTTTTGTTTGTTTTGAATGAAACAAAATGGAGAGATAATGGCCACTTGACTTTGTAAAACATAGAATATCAAAAGAACACTAAAACTTGCTCATGGTATAAAGTTTTGCAATTCCCTCCTGGGCTTACTTTGCTATGGATTGATATAGATGCAGCTACAGATGTGAACTTTCAGTAAGTGAGTACGTTAGAAGGAAACAAAACTGATGAAAGAATGAACTTTAACTTTTGCATGTCTAAATTCATAGGTTACAATGAAAAACAGCCTTAATGTTTTTATTTGAAAATTCAATAGGCATCTCTCTCTGTATCCTAAATGTATTTTATAATTAGATAAGATTGACCCACCCAAAGTCAAGCCCAGTCTTGTGATGGCCAGACATCTATGAGGAAGTGTAACTAGCACCAAGAAGAAACACAGAGAATAGCCAGAGCTGTTCTTTATTTCCATTTCACACTAACATCTTTAACCCTTCATGTTGATGTGACAACATGGAAAATCTATTTCTCTGATTGAGTATATTTATGTGCATTTTAAGGCTGAGAGTACTGTTTAATAAAAATAATGTTCTGTTCCTTTGGTCACTGTCATTCTGGTATGAAAAATTAGGAAATATAGTTGTTTGAAATGTCAGTTTTTGTAAACATGAGTTGGAAGATGTAACATAAATGAATGGTGTTACAGACTGTTTAAGCTGTTTGAGTAACAAATAGACATTTCCTTGAATTATTTTGACACAATTTCCCATGAAATTTCTTTTTTTCTTGTGCTGATATTTCTAGATTCCTTGTGCAGACAATAAAAGAAAAGCCTTTCTTTTCTGTCAGTGCTCATTACTTAATTCATAGAGCACTGATGTTTTCTAGAATACTAATATTTCCTACATGTAAAATGAATACTAAAAGAGGCATGTATCCATATTAGTCATATCAAAAGTATACATGAAAATTTGAGCCTCTTCACAAGGTTTTTATAGAAGAGGAGAATATTTACATATATTGTGGTATTTTAGTCCTTGATTTTAAAAGATCTTTACATAAATATGCTTTATCGGTCTGTGTGTGTGTGTGTGTGTGTGTTAAGCACAAATAAAATGAGATTCAGAGGTGAAAATTTCAAAATTTTCGTGGAGAAGACCAAGCCAACTTTAGGAAAGGACTGGAAAGCAATAGAGTATTGGGTTGGTTAGGTATTGCGGAGTCACATCAGGGAGTGTTTTGAAAGCCAACAGAGAAAAGTACTGATATAAAACTACTGGATACAGGATACGTTCATTAACAAGTATAAATTTGGGCCATGACAAGCTGCAAGAGACTCAAAGATATAGGATTCGGAATCAAGATATAAAGAGGGTTAAGAAGATTTTCTCTAAAATGCTAAGACTCCTTGAAATGTGACAGCAAAGTCAGGGAATAAATAGAGATGGGGGGAACAGGTATAGGAACAGGGTTCACACTAATACTAATGAAAATGTTTTGTGGCCAAAAAGTGATAGGGATCTGAACAAGCAATACTTCTGAGCCAAAAAGCCCAAGAAAGCTGTGAGGAAGTAAAACCAGGAACCAGAGCCTATCAGGCTGCATTTTGCTTAGCTGTAGATGTCTTTGTCACCTTAGTGCCTAAGGAGTATGTGAGGGAACTTTAAAAACACTGCTAGGAAAGGACACACTGTGGCACTGAGCTAAGATTCCTAGGCTTTGAGAAAGGAGACATAGGTCTTAGTATTATTTCTCCTACAAACTAGTTGATTCCCTTCAGCAAGTTACTGACTGAACCTGTGATTCCCAGGAGAAGACTGGATTAGTAATAATAATGATAACAGGTAAGAAGTATTGAGTATGTATTGTGAACTAGGCAGCATTCTAATGCTTTATGTGCATTAAATAATTTAACTCTTGCAATAATTCTATCATTTTAAATATATGGAAACTGAAGAAGTTAAGTAATTTACCCAAGAACGCACAACTAGAAATAGGACTGGAATTTGACCCCAAGTAACCCATGTTTAGGGTCCAAATCCTAAACCACTTTTATCAGATGACTTCTAAGGTTCTTCTTAGATGTTAAAATTCAATAATTCTAAAGCAACGTAGCAAACATTAAAAATGACATAGACTTGCAAGAGAAATAAAACATAAAGAAAATATATATTACAATCAACATACACAAACTACTTTTTATAATGGAACTCACATAGTCCATGCTATCTATTGCTGACAAATAGAAGAGAGAAAAGTGATTATTAAATGATTTGTTTCTTTAAAATGATTTAGGTAAAGTGTAATAGGATTTTGAGAAATATAAGACATCCTAGGAGGTCCTAACCTCCATACAATATTTTGCAGTTTGAGAAAATTTATTTAGTTTTTGTAAATTTTAATTTTCAGAAGTCTATTCCATAACCATTTAGCAGTTACAAAATCATTCAAATGGATAGCACATAGTTGTATTTTAATGACATATAACTATTTTCATGAAATATTGTTGATAGTATTAAACATCATATAAAAGATGTTAACTAGAACATTAAGCAGTGGCTATTTTGAGGTAATGAGAGTTAGACTTTTAGTTACTTTTTTATGTTTTCTGCATTATCCACTTTGTAGAAATTCTGAGCATGCATTCCTTTTTTTATAAATCAGAAAAACAGGTAGTTTTGTGTTTTGGAGGGAAAAAACCAAAAACAAAAACTCCGTAGCTCAAGAGTTCAAGCTTCAGCCCTGTAGCCACCAGGTGAGAGCAAGTGGTAGGTACTAAGTGGTGAGTATCAGTGACCTTTTAAAAGACAACTTAAATTTAGAGAGAAGACAGATTAACAGCCCTGGAACTTAACTTAATAGTTTATA
>NW_006433716.1:2670889-2671608 GCF_000325575.1 Pteropus alecto | reverse complement strand
ATCTTCAGATATAATACATTGGGAAATTTAATACAATAGAGTAAAATGACAAAAATCTCAGAAATTGCTCTACCTCACCATTTTCTTAGAAGAATACAATATCAGAGTTAACTATCCTGTCCAATTAGAATTGCCTGATATTACTTATACACAAGAATATCAACTATTTCCTTTACTTACTGACTGTCTATATTATGGCAAGGGATGTTTTTCTTTTCATTTAATTAATCATTTCTTTCTCCCTGTTTTACGCTTTCCCACAGCTGCTGGAGAATCTCATAAAATGAACCTTTATTCCGTTGAGAATAAAGGTTCCCTTATTCCCTTAAACCCTTAAAGTGATTTGCTTATATTTCTGTGGCATATAAATAAATGAAAAATCATAATATAGTAAATAATTATGAGATTAAACAAAATTTGGCTTTCTAACTGGTACCATTTAGTGAATTACTATTTCAATGCCTTAAACAATCACCTGAGTTAATTCAATTTTCATAGTGTTTAATTTCTGTCTTTAAAATCACTCTTCAGAGAATGAGAAACTGGATCACTGTTTCAGCTCTACAGGATCATACAGTCTGAATATCCTCATTTATTTAATTTTTCCATTTAAAAATATTCTAATATTATGACCAAGAATCTAACAAGAGCTACATGCAAGTATTATTTTTATATTATAACAAATTTATATTATTTATAAATATGTATTTATAGTATAT
>NW_006433716.1:2659631-2670838 GCF_000325575.1 Pteropus alecto | reverse complement strand
ATGATTAAACTTCTAGTACTGTTAGAACTGGAAAAGAAGGTACTAAGAAAATAAGACAAATTTATTTTTTAACGTGTTTTAATGTGGCTGTTATCTTTCAAGCTTTATAAGCTGTGAACATATATTAACTTTTAGATATGAGTTATAGCCATTTTGAAAAAAAGTTATTTGTCATAAACAAAGGACATAAAGTGCCACTGCCCTCGCTTATGCACTCATTTGACTCATGGTGCAGTCTTGAATAATTTTAAACCAAACATGACTGCGGCAATCAATTTTCGTCCAATTTATTGGGCATGAGTTAAAGCCAATTAAAAAACCATTTTTGGTGCAATTCAAGAGGAAAAATGTATAAACCAATGAAAAACAGATTTTGGACCTAAACATGAGTCATCACTATTCTAAATAATGGTGTCAGCCCTAAATCGGAAAGAACAACTCCTAAAATTACATATTCCACCCTGGAAACTTAATTTATTAGCAATGATTTTATATAATTATAAATATTTTTTAATAAGATACTGACCTGGAACAATGATGATGCTCTTCTAACATTGTCTCATTTATGAATATTTTTTAGCCATGAAATTAAAAGGTAGTTTATGGCAGCTCCTGAGTTTCTGAATTAAGAACTAAAGTAGAAAGTCATCTGTGACCTTTATACAAGAAAGCAAAACATTTTACCTATAATTTTAAAGTATCTTTTACCTATTAGACCATGCCTACTTTCATATGAATAAAGTGGCTTTCTTTTAAGGCCATAAAATGAAATAATCCCTGCATGCTCTGGCTAATCTTAGGGTAATCAAGGTAGCAAAACGGAAGCTTCTAGGTTAGAAATTAAAGTATAAAATACAGCCATACATTTTCAATCCGTATATTAAAAAGGCCTTTTCAAGTTCAAAGTTGTAGCAGTTCAAAGTTTTCAAGCAGATCTGGATTCTGGTTCTGCCTCTCCCATGTCCTTGGTATATGATTTTAGGCATGTTGCCAGACCTCCTCAAGCCTCAGCTTTCTCATTGTAAAAGAAGTATAAAAATAATAACTACCTTTTGGAATGTTGTGAGCAATTAAGTGAAAAAATACTTGTCAAGTGCTTAAGAGAGTGTCTGGCAGAGTGAATTTTCAGTGAATGATAGAACTGGTGAGATGAAAGCCTAGTGGTTCTCACACATGCAGCCAGCTGTGCATCGATGCCTCAACCTACCTGTGGGTTTTTTTTTTTTAAGGTACAGATCCCTGGTCTCTGCCCTGGAAGATTATTCAGTTATTCTAAGGTAAGGTCTAAGCGTACGTGTTTATAAAAACTTCCATAGGTGATTCCAAACCACTGATTTAAAGCAAAAAATACAGTACAGGTTTTTCAGTTGCTCAGTTGACAAGGACTTCAACTCTGGCTTGGACTATTTTGGTTCAGCTTTCCGTTGAGCAGATTAATTGGAATAATTGCCAAATTTGTACTTTGTGCTATGCTAAAAGAAATTTAACAGGGAGACTTTTCAAATATTTTATTTATATTCATCTATCTATGAGGTCACAGAGTAAGCGTGATTTTCCAATTTCCTGTTATTATAATAAAAGAACAGATATATGAGATAGTTCTGGGAAATTACAGAGTCATTCCATTGGCATGGATATATTTTAGCTTTTATTGTATCTTGTGGCTTTTACTTCTATTTAATAAACATAGGCAGATAAGCCAACTACCAGATCAATTTTTTTTCAGAGTTAATATTTTCTCATTGAGTTGGTTCATTTCTAACTGTCCTATTTCAAGATAAGTAAGCAGTCTCTTCAGTGACAGATCAAGGAGTGCCACAGTTAAGAAAAGCAGCTATCAGAAAAATACATAGTTTGGCTTACATGATCACCCTATAAGTTACTCATCATGATTATTTAACAAAAA
This sequence comes from Pteropus alecto, assembly GCF_000325575.1. Lineage (NCBI taxonomy): Eukaryota > Metazoa > Chordata > Mammalia > Chiroptera > Pteropodidae > Pteropus > Pteropus alecto. The sequence goes on along the minus strand of NW_006433716.1, from coordinate 2,668,932 downwards.
TGAGGGCATTTTCCATGGGAACGGCTTTTAAAAATTAATAAAACCACTACTCTCCTTAATATCCCCCCATCATAGAAGTCTGGCTGTCACATGACTGGGCTTAACTTCGAGTAGGTCAGTCTTATCAAATTATGATACATTAGGTTACTACTACACAGCTAGATTGGGTTTTTAGAGAGGAGGCCCTTGATATGCATTCCCCTAGAGCTAAGAATGAAAATTGTATAGATTACCTTAAGAGCTTATTGGGAAAATACTTATTTTCTGGGGACATGCTATTCTTCAGGGTTTAGAAATGACTCTACAATCTAGATAGAGTTCAACATCATATATCATCAAGCTGTTGGTAGATCAAGGAGATGTTAATCAAGAAATTGGTATGCCCAGATTGTATTTTTAAAACCGTGAACCTTTATGTTTCTATATGTAAAATGAAGTGGGAGTATTTGCTTTTCTTATTTCAAAAAATTCTTGTGAAGCCATAATAAAATTACATATATGAAAACGAAATAAAAATTTTTATGTTTGTGGCATAGGAATTGAGAGGAAAGGAATTATTTTTTAATGTACACAACTTTCCAGTAAACTATCCAAAAGTTTTTCAGGAACACATTTCCTTTTTCTTATTAAGTAAATACTTGTTTTCCTTTTTCAATATGATTCCCCAAAAGTTTCAAAATCAAGTTGTAAGATAACAACTCTGTTAAAACCTGAAAAAATGAAATTGCCTGAAACTTGCTGGACTATCAAGGAACATGAAAAATGAAATCTGTAGAAAAAGTGAAACCTTCTATTTTCTTTGTTTTTGAATGTAATGTCATGGAAGTCTAGTCTTAGACAATTGTTTTCTAAAACGTGTCTCTTTGAAATTTTAGAAGAGAGAGCTCTTTCAGGATTTTTCACTTAACCAGCAGAGAATTGCTTTCTCACAGCTGGAAGCTTGAACAGCTGTTGACTCTGGCACAATTCTATCTTCCTGGGTGAGAGTTCAAGAACCCTCACTGTGGCATCACGTCCGCCCCCACGGTAGGACAAGGGAACAGATAGCTCAGAGCTCCTGTGTCACATGAATGGAAGAGATCTTCTCTCAGTTGAGGAAAAACTAACCTCCATAAGAATCTGCTTTCTTAGTCTGCTTTGTTAACCCATGGTCAGATCACAAGGCTCATGTGATCAGAAGGATTCGTTGAAGGACTTTTGATGGCAGTCAGTGTCAGGATTTGGTATCCTTTTATAATTTATCAATATCCCCCACCCCTTTTTATACTACATAAGAAATTTCTCTTTCATTTAGGGTACAATTTCGAATCTTTAACAGGAAGATTCAGAAATGTACCCTAAATGAGAGGGAAATTTACGGGAAGAAAAATAAGCAAAAAGAAAATTTCAGAATGGCTGCCATTGCAGTACTATTTATTTTATCCACTAGAGGACTTGTCTTAGAATGGCTTAAAATATCTCTCTCATTCCCTGTGGCCTCTGGCATTTGATGCTCAACTAACTCTTCAGTTGGGCCACTGGCTACATATCAGTGTTAGAATGAAAACATTCCCCCTACTTTAACACCTCCTGCTAGTTCAATAAAGTGATGTTTAAATAACTGAACTGGCTTCAATGAACTGTACTTGCCATTTTTTCCTGCTTCTTAGCTAGATAAAATGGAGATAATTATGAAGTGGATGAGCAGGTTTAATGAAAGCCAGTTTCTTTTGGTATACTCCTGAAGCAGCAATCATCATCTGTTTGGCTTTTGAAGAGCAACAATTATAATCACTTAAACCCCCAAGGGGAACAAAAATAGAATTTACATTAGCATATAAAATATACAGCTGGATTGGGCAAGCCTATAAAATTCTGGGGAAATCATTCTAATCTGAATGCTATTCAAACTCACAAGTAAAATGAGTTCGAGAATATTTTACATGCTTCCTTCCCATAAAATAATACATATAACAATGTTGAGAGGATTTTCCTAAAAATGAACACAAGGAAAGAAAAAACTGTTGTCAGGAGAGAATCCCCGTGGAAACGGGCTAAAATGTATTGTCAAGATATCAGAGAGCAAAATGTATAATGATAGTTGCATGAAGTACTAATCACTCTGAAGTGAAGATTTTTCATGCATTGGGGAATTTAAAAAAGAAAATAGGATGGTTTTAGTCTGATCAATGATGAAACTTAATCATAAATAAGTCAAATTTCAGATTAATAGTACTTTCCTCCTCCATTGCAAATGTGAAAGCAATACAAAGGAAAGTGAAATTGCTTAAGTTGACACCCTATTGTTATGAAGCAGAATTCTTTTTCTATTTTAAAATATTTTCATATCATTTCCTCTCAAATAAACTCCTTCTTACACCTCCAACTCTAATTCAAGCCCAGATCACAAGCAATCTCCCTTACCATTTATGTTATTTAATTACTTTTGCTTTTGTATGCCTTTCAGTTTGCAAGATACTTTTTTTTTTTTTTTTTGGTAGAGCATAGAATAAAACTGGAGCCTTTGCTTTATCCATTATGCTACTAGCAACAAAACACTAACATAATCAATACTATTAAAGGCTTTCCTGGCTGTGCACATTTGTCAAAGGCAGTATATCTGAGAAATTACACTAATGAATCTTGAAAAAATCATCGTTCTACACAGAAAACTTGCTCTCCTTCATCATAAGTACATATCAATATGTAAAAACTAGAAAAACATATACTTCATCTTTCTTTATATTATTTGAAGGTCCACTATTACATTCTGTTAAAATGAAAAAAAAAAAAAAAAAGCCAATATGCAAAACTTCACCTTCACTGAGAAGCACTTTCTGAACACCAGCATTAAAGCCAACTACAGATATATTGGTGATAGCTTCCTCTGTGTTTCTAAAAGCACTTTGTACATACCTCTGATAGCAATTATCTCACTTTGTTAGAACCATTTGTTGGCATGTCTGTCTCCTATAGCCCATGCATTGCTTGACAGAAAAGCCAACTTTCCAGGGGTGTATTTCCAGGCTCTAGCATTGTGTCTAGAGCCGGTAAGCATGTAATGTTTGTTAAGTAGAGTATATCATTAATTCGTATTCTAAACACATCAAAATGTTATGGTTTCTATGATAAGACTCAAACATACATTAAATATCATCTCTCTCATAATATCAAATTTAATGGTGATATTAAGTACCGAGGAATTAGAAATTCAAAAATGTAGATTTCTATGGCATTTGTCACTCTCAGTATCTTTAACAAAAGATAGTGGTAATTTTTTAGATTTTCTTAAATATTTATTATGTGGTTAATTATTTTTACTGGAAACACTCAAAAAGCTAAGTTCTCAGTTCTTAATGGTAATGACCTCAAGTTTCATTAGCCATATGTGTTTTAATTAAAACCATTAACACTGCCTTCTCAGCCTTTGTCAATGTCTGTCAGGTGTGGTGGTAGCTTGTATTATTCTGCTGTTTCCTGTAAACCCATCACGTGCCAAGAGGCTTTGAAAATCCACAATGTGTAACTTTTACTTGGAACACAAATGTAATGATTTCATGTTTAAAAGAATTTAAGGGATAATTGAGGTGTATAACATGATGTATGCAGGAACAATCTTGGCGTCCTTCCCTAATCTAAACGGTCTACATATTCCTCCTAATTTTCAAGTGATATTATCACTTTTTTTGAAGTTATGGGAAGCAACAGTGGAGAGGTAGAAGAAAAGAGACTCCAGAGACCTATTCTAAAATACTCTTAGATTTTTAATTAATAATAAATATAGTTAATATTCGTATCATTAGATAAAATTCTGTTTTTTGGCATTAATTATCCCATAAGTTTAAAACAGAAAAACTGCTTTAAATAACTTTTCTTTTTTGCTTCATATTAATATAACCATAACTTTTTGTATATTTATATATACATATATTTATTATTTGTATATAGACTTGTATGCTTCAAAGAATTTAAAGGGAGAGAAATTTGTCTAGATACCGTCCTAGGATTTTAGTACATAATAATATAAATTTCCAAAGCCAGCATGAAATAAAAAATTATATAAATATTTTATTAACTATGATAAAAACTGAGCCTGAATTTTATTTAAAATATAGCAAATAACTAGAATTAGGTTTTGGGTATAAAAATCAAAGAGTCTTCCAAGGCATGGTATGCAAGGTCAAAGTGAAGGAAAGCTGAGTTTTATATGTAAATACTAAAATATTGTGGGGTTGAAATACTCAAGCCTCACAATTCTCCCCTTTATAATATGGTTCTTAAAAGTCCAAAATTATCAAACTTTTAACAAAGCTATTGACAATCTCATAGTAATGGGGTTTAAACATGATAGAGCTGGATGTTTTCACTTTATAAAAATCTGAACCTTACAAAAGGGATGAATCAATTTTTTAAAAGTTCTTACCAGGAGCGTTAATTCAAATGTTCTTTTAATGTGTGAGCTCTCTGCATTTTAAAAAAAAAGGTAACCCATTTTTTTAAAAAAAGATTTACACAAAACGGCTCCGGAGCCCATTTATTGCATGAAGTGCAGATAGCAGATAGAGTTATTCTGAGTGCTTTCATTTCTTCTTAGTTGAAAGTGAAAAATTGAGCTGTTTTCTGTTGAATGAAAATGATGTCTTTAAACATTTTTTCATTGGTATTTAAGGGGACTTGAATGGAATATCTCGAAGAAATCTTAACATCTCCATTTTTGAAGATCCAAGTTAACAAGTAAACAAATCTGAGCAGATGCAATATCTATGTTCCAATCTCTCAGGTTTAAAGATTTTATAAATAAAAAAGAGCAATATTACAGCTTTTTAAAGGGAAAAATGTTTTTTCCATTATTTGAGAGCCTATCATCTTTAATATTTAAAAAGGAATCATATAATGGAGCTCCATTTGAAACTTTATTTTCTATATCACTTTCTATCTTTACGTCTCTTTAATTCACTAGATGAGGGCAGTTTTAAAAATGGAGGACCCCTAATCACTGAATAATTAGGGTAGAAGTTGAGTATAAGTATATCAAGGTAAATTCTAACTTAGAGAATAAATATATGGAAAAAATCATCAAATGATTTGCTACCTATAGAATCAGATAACACTTCATTACTTGAGCAAATGTTATTGTAATTGAATTTTTAAAGTCTTTAAAATAAAAACTTAAATCCTACTTATCGACCCATTTAGGTTGGTAAAATGAAAAAAAAATCACTGTACTTATTTGATTTCTTTTTAAAGAAAACTGGGTTTGCAATTAGGTTTTCCTTTTATCAAATAGTATTGTTGGTACTTATTTGAAAATACTTTTGTCATTATAATTAATCTTCCTCTCTTTTTATTTCTTTTTGTGACAGGATGGAGAATGCAATAATTTTTCATAATTAATGCCCCAAAAGAGAAACAACGAGCCAAATCAACTTAATGTATCCAAACCCAATTTGGGATACAGTTAAGAATATTTCGGTAAATTTTTAAAAATGTTTTATTGAGGCAAGTATCAAGAGGTAATCATTCTTATCTTTGGAATTTGTGAAGATTATGTAGGTTTTATGTGGAGGATCTCTTTAAATTTAGTAAATTATCTCATATTTTCAATTACTTGATACTCATTTTGTTTGATTTTAGACCCAAGTTTAGAGTCAGATAGATTTTGATTCAAATCCTCACTTCATAATTTGAGCCATCTAACCTTAACTATTTAGTTTCTAAGCATCCTAAAACTTACCACCTAGAGTATTTTAAAGGTTAACTGAGATAATATATGTAAAGCACTTATGTATATGACTGGATTCATGACTGGACCATGGCAGGTAGACAATGAATGTTAACTATTAAAGTTAACTTCTTAGCTAAGAGTTTTAGAGTGTGTATTTGATATTAGATACACATTAAGTTTGATACTAATTAGAAATAAATGAAGGTTATTTTTGAATTTTTAAAATCATAGCATCATTTCAACTATTCTTTTTTTTACTTTTTTGCTTGCAGGCAAATTCCATGTCTTGGTAAAAGGGGTAAAACCATCTAGGTAGCATTAGATAATTCTGACAACCACCCACTACCACTCCCTATATCATATCCATTTTTCTCCTTTATTTATGATAACTATTCACTTAAAGTGAGTCAATATTTTGGGAAGCAATGAATATTTCTATGAGAGTATTGCTTAGTTGAAAACACTTAGAATTTTGTTCTTATAGACTTTATAAGCTTTCTGTTATTTTTAAAATTTATTCTAATGGACCAAAGTTTAGGGAAAATATCAGAATATGTCCATTGTATTTCTAATGTGTGAATAATATATAATTAGAACACCGAAGAATGAAATTGATTATTTTAACATTATATTCTGATATAAAAAAATTTCCATATTGAGAATTTTTAGCAAACATAAAATTGCCACAGAATTGAGGTGCCATTGAGAAAAAGCACCAGGAATATACAGCATTTATCTAAATACTATTACAGGAAATTGAACATATGCACTATTATTAATCATCATTTAGAAGACAACTTTCAACTATCCAACTTATTTTAAATAATTATTATGACCATCTTCAACCAAAATAGTATTTTCAATCTGTAGGTGAAAAGCTACCATAAAGTTGAGGGCTTGTTTGAGATTATGAGAATGATAACTCTAAAGGGTATTTTCAGAATGTGTATATGATATAAGATACACATTAAGTTTGATACTAATTAGAAATAAATGAAGGTTATACTCAATTAAAGTATCTAAGTAATGTAATTTTTATATATACAGGCCATATATTTTAAATTAAATAGTTATGTTAAATAGTATGATCCAAAACATATAGTTAAAAACATTGTTAGATGACATTGTAAGGTCACTACTTAAGTATATCATATCAGTATGTAAGAAAACCAAATTTCCCAATTGAAATTGTTACTACTAAAAATACATAAAATACTATATTCTAAACTAAATTCTTCTTAGATTCTTTTTCAAAGTTATACTGAATTGATTCCTCTTGTACCAACAGATTAGTAGTTTAGTTAGCTATTTGGTGTTTAAGGTCTCAAACTGAAAACTGTTTTAAGGATGGTGATTGCAAATAGCAAGACTAAAAGCAATAGTGATGACTTTGGAAGCCAAGTGCATAAGGTGACACTTTCCTGTGATGGTTACTGGTAAATTACAGTAACTTCATATAGAATAGACAAAAAAATGTCAGTTGTTAAAATAAAGTATATGTTCAATACAATATTTTAATCTTTATTGATATATAATCAGTTTAAAAAGTTATTTTCTGTGATTCTTACATTCAGAGGAAATTCATAATAATTTACAAACTATTTCAGAATAGATCTTGAGAAATGTAAGCACATGCAATTATAGCTGCACACATATAAATCAAAGTTAAGAATGATATCAACAAAATATAGAAACGATTCCTTTCAGGGAGGCTTTTTTGTTTCCATCCCACTTTTCAAGTGAGAAAACTTAGATGGCCTTGCCTATCAGAGAATGTACAGGTCCATTCCAATCTAGGGCAGCCTAGTCATCTCCATGGCAACAGCCCTTGACAAGTTAAAAGGCAACTAGATTCACAAACAGAAAAAATCAAGACTACTGAGCACTGTTACTGTTACTTTTTTTTTTTTTTAAGTGCAGAGGTGGCCAAACAATTTGGAATTTTCCAAAGGAAAAGTTGAGCCTTTTACTAATGTTGGAATTGTTAACTTTATCACAACTGCTAAGTTGGATACCTATTCTCAGAAAGTAAATAAGAGGCAAAGCTCAGAAATCCTTCTCTGGAATAGACCTCACATTTAAAAACAAAACGAATTAGGAGAGAAGTTGAGAAAGTATCCTTAAATAATTCTGTAACTTTAGTGTAAAAATGGGGAGTGGGGGAGAAGTGGAAAGAGGAGTAGTAAGCAATTCCTTTATCCAGCCTCAAATCTTTTAAGACCACGACCTTCCAAATGTATTATTTGATCATCATATAGAGTTTAAAATTTGTCTAAGAATAGCTTCTAATGTAGCTACCTGAGGAAGTGTGAGGAGGAAAAGAGGTCTAACAGTGCAGGTGAGGGCACAGAGACAGCTGTAGTGGGTTAGGGTGACCCTATTGTTCTTTTCTCCTTAGGATTTTGATCAAGAATGACCCAGCTACTGTGCTGAGTTCAGGAAGTCAGAGCACGGTGCTTTTGAAAACAGACAATAACCTAGTTCCTTTGCCTCCTTCCCCTACACCTCGACCCTGCAGACTGCCAACTCACCCACTTTAAATGCATCAAGCCTATTACCATCCCAAGAGTATCAACCAGATAAATACAGAACACGTCTACTGACCATAGTAAAGACAAAAACAAAATTAGAACTACTGCTTTTTGTTTGTTTCACCGCCCCCTCCTCCCAGCCCCCAGCCCTTTGTGTGTGATGATTCCCCCTCAAACCACCCACAGACGACCATACGAGAAGAAATGGTAATTTTTGTTTAAAAGTTCACTTACCACGGCAACCTCATATTGCTTTGTCATGCTTTTTGCACTTAATTTTTCAAAACTGCTTGTGCAGGGCGCAGAACTGGGAAGGCTGGACTAAAGTATCTCTAGTAATCACAACAAAAAGGAGAGAACATTCACCAATCAGAATTACATTAAAATGCACAAACCCCGGCGGAGCAAGACGCAACCGTTCAGACCATACCAGGGAGGGGGTGGGGTGGAAAAAAAGCCGAGCTAACAAAACAAAAGGTAAAGGGGAGAGTTGAGTGGTTGGAGGGGAAATTGATCCAAGCCGCCTTTGACTGAGGACTGGCTTAAAATCACCAACACCATCACCCCACCCCACCCCCGCCGGCCCCCAGCACCCCCGCGATTACCCGAGTGACTGCACTTGCCTCCAGCCAGCTCAACTGCGGGAGAGGAATGCCCCATCTAAGTTCACTAGCCCTGCCACAGTCTTCCACTGCCTGATGGGTTCGTTCAGGAAAACACTTCCAGAGGCATCCATCCACTTGAGGTCTGGGCTTGGCGGCTGCTGCTGCGGGGCTGCTGCGAGCAGCTGCTAGGATCGTTGCCGTCTCGTTCCTCCCTCATTCGCGCTGCACAATAGCCCCGGCTGGGTGCACCTCATTAAGCCAGCCCGAGAGCTCCAGGAGCAGGGCAAGCAGTGTGACAGCGCTGCCTCTTTGTAATGACTGTGTGATGGATGCAACCGAAGGGTGGGGTCTGGGTGGGTCAAAACTGTTAATGACAGTATGTATCATTCTGTCTGTCCTCGAGGAGAGAGAAGCCCCCTGCCCTCCTTTCAAGTCTCAGTCTCTCAGTCTCTCCCTCTCTC
>NW_006433716.1:2646464-2659567 GCF_000325575.1 Pteropus alecto | reverse complement strand
CTCTCTCTCTCACACACACACACACACACACACACGAACACTTTCCTTCCTTCCTCTTTCCCCACCTCCCTATGGCATTTTCGGCAGCGTTCCATAAAGTATGAAAAACATCAGGTTATTTCCATCTGAACACATTATAGATAGCGAACTTAACTGAACACAAGAAAAAAGGAAGATCCTAAAGTGGATAATACAGGCGGAAAGGGAGAGAGAAGAGCGGGTGGTATGGGTCGGCGAACAAGCGGGACGTTTACTGGCTAATAGTTTACAACTGTTCGTCAACTCGCATCACCAACTCAGCGCGACTAGGAGAGTCGCGGGACCGCGCTTCCTCGCGCACCGCCTTCCTCCGAGGTCCCTGGACCACTTGTGGGGGCGGGCAGCAGGGTGAGGGACGGGTAATAAAACCAACCCGAGAGGCTCCGACCGGAGAAGAGAATGCAGGACGGGCCTTTGCACCCTGACCGCGTGCGGCCAGTGAGGGAGGAACTCTGCACCCAGACCGAAAGCCCAACCCTCCGGGGAGGGGCTGTTGGGTGCCAGGGTGAATTCTAGGGTCCCAGACGTACGGGTCGGGTCGGTGAGGAGTTTTGTCCTCCGCCCTTGGGACCAACGCCCCCGTCTCGCTTGATAGTTCTGGGCTGCTCCATCGCCGGGGAGCGCCGCCCCCGCAGGTGCTCAGCGAAGTCACCACTTTCCTTACTAGGTCTCGGCCTCTTCCTCTTCCCTCCCTGCAGGCTTGACACCCACTTCCAGCGTCTACTCTGGATCTTGTCCGTGCTACCTGAGCTACCCCCTCTCACTCTCCCCGCCCCGCCGGAAGGCAGAGCACAGAAAAACACTTCTCTCGTCTCCTTTGTGGAGAGTTTTTGGATCTTTGCTTCGCTGCCTCCAGGTTGCCCCATGAAGACCTCCGCGAATACTACCTCCCTCAATTTTGTTGATGGTCGTAAGGACCCGTATCGCAGGCACTGATTTTTCAAGTATGGGAAAGTGTTACAGGATACTTTATTTTCCTACGTGGACAAATAGACTGCTATTTTACACTCAACTTCCCATTTCCAGCTTACTGTGATGCTGTCTGTACACTCTTGATGTGGCTACAAAGCACCTATTCCAAACATCCTGAGAGATAGCTTCAGAACCGCGTGGGTGATATTTATTTGTTTATTAGAGGTTATGGAGCACCACTTTTCTGACACTATGTAATCGACTTCTATATTCTCATCATTGAAGCCTTACGGCCGCTAAGAGAAAGCAAGAAGTAGAGAGAAACGTTTATATCTAATGAAGCATTTCTCCCTTTTTATGTCAGCTTTTTATTTATCACTTAAAATTTGTGTATATACGTTGTGCAGCCTGTTCTAGGCCACGAGAGAGCAATAAAGATTTTTTTATACCACTGCCCCTCAAAGATCTTCTGATCGGTGGTGAAAGTGAAAGAACCGGAAGCTCTTAATTGGCTCTAATAGGAAACCACTTTTAGTAGATGAGATCTTGTCGGAAGACTTTCAAGACAGGAAAGGAAGGGTGTGGTGTTGACTTCACATTGTTCCTTCAGGTTTTTATAAACCTTCGTGGGCACAGAAGCCTTCTTCTTTTTTAAATCAGTTACTTATCACAATTTTTTACAATTCTATGATTTGAAGGTGGTACCAGACTTATGTTCACATATTTCCTATAATTAAATAAAAGAGGGAGGTTGGGGAGAGGGGAAGACCAGCTGAAATTAGTGATAAATCTAAATTAATTGACTAATTAATTGACTAACAGTAATGCTGACTTAATAAAGCTTGCTAAGAAATCCTTAGAGATATACCTTAATGAGTAAGAATAAGAATTATATATAATTAACAAAATAATTGTTTCTATGTAAATTGCTCTTGTAAGAGCATGGAAAACTGTTTTTAAAAGACATTTTCTCTTACATTGTTTTACTGATAATTTGCATAATGTAAAAAGGGCTAGTTCATAAAACAGTTGTGATGGAGACAGAGCAAATGGCTTTTGTAATATGTAATAATTATAAGTGTAATAATAAGCAATATGTTGTTATTTCCTCAAGACTTAGATGGATAAGATACTAAATACTTTTCTCTGAACATATTCTCCTGGTTGAAAACTACTAGGATACTTTTTTTAGAGAATAGCTCATTAGCTGACTGAGTAAGTCAGCCCCCAGCCCCCATCCCCATGAACTTTTCAGTAGTTTTGAAGACATTTGGAAAATATACACTTTACTAAGTTTACTTTTCTCCAATCTCCCTTTCTGCTTCTCCAACCTAGAACTACAACTATTGGGAGAGGATATATAGAAGGAATGGGAATGCTAACTAGTGGAATAAAGGTGTTTTCCTTGACACTTTGAAAGATACTAAAAAAAAAAAAAAAAAACCCAATAAATTTGGAAATTGGGACTTTTAACAAGTGAAAATTTTAAGATGTGATTAAAAAAAAAATAGCTCCAGTAAGTGTATGCATTAAATGTATTAACCTTGTGAAACATAAGCTCGCACCTGGGAGAAGTTAACACAGTTGGAGATTATTAAGACACATCATCTCACTCAGCATTAATGAGGAGAACTTGAGCCTAGTGAAGAACACAGTTGTACTGAATTAGCAAGAATCATATACCTATATGTAAATTGAATTTTTCTAGGAAAGAAGGATATATCAAGCCCAAAGAAAAACTGTAGATATGATTTTTTAAAAACACCATCATGCAAAAGTGTTTATCCTACCAAACTTTCCTGGTCTATTCCATAATAACCTATATAAATAGTGTTAGTACACTCTGAAAAGTGGGTGTTTAATACCTGAGGTATATATTCTATTTTCTATTTTTATTAATACAATTATAGGCCTGATTTATTTCAGGCCCTGCTCTATATGTCAGGGAAAAATAGAACTCAAAATAGTTTCTTTAGCATACATGAAGGGCTAGATTATAATCAATAAAGGCAAACCAAGGCTGGAAAGTATATAAACTGGATATAAAATAAGCCATTCACCATCTGTAAATCTCTCAGCAGTTGGTTAAATGGTGAGAGTCCTGCTAAGGCTTCAATGACTAATGGAATACATGGTTAATCCCAAGTGTCCTTGATTCTTTCTTATTACTTCTCAAGTTTTGTTACAAGTGAGATCATTGTGTAAGACTCCAATAAGGAGTCTTGCATGCTGCCTTTTAAGAGCAAGCTCAGTAGTCTTTGGGAAAGCCTTGTTTTTGTGCTGTTATGATTTCTTTGCTCACATTAGATGGTGGAGTTTCTGGAGTCATACAGAAATTGGTCACACAGAAATTATAAACTGGATGATTTGGGTAATTCTCTTCACCACTCTAGACCACATTTCTCTCTTTAGTAAATTAAAAGAACAAGGACCAATTCCTACTGTTGTGATGATTTAATGATACAAAGTGTGAAATCACACTGCCTAGTAAAATATAGGCCCTATCGAGCCAGACATTGTAATTGGGGTCATTTGACATGCGTTCTCAAACTTCTCCTTCCTTGTCTTACTCTAATTTAGAGTCCAGAAAGTTGAATATTTGATTTCCCAATTTTCTTTGAAGCTAGTAGTGGCTGCTGGACACATTTTTGGCAAAAAAAGCGTAAATGCATATTAGCTAGAAGGGTATTCTGGAAAAAAATTTCTTCTCTTGATGAAAGAATAGATACAGCTGCCACCACAACTCGCCCCTTTGGCCTATCCTCTTCTTCCTACGTGGATACTGGGTGATATCTGGAGGTGAAGCAACCATCTTGCAATCATGAAGCGATAAGTTAAAGGCCAATCCCTGAAAGATGGAGAAGAAAGATGAGAAGAACCTGGGTTCCTGATGCCATATTTGAGCTGCTTGATTAGTCTTGGACTTGCCTACTTTGGACTTCATGTTTTATATGAAAAAATAAACTCTTCTTTATTTAAGCTATATTAAGTTGAATGCTCTATAACTTACAGCTTTCCTAACTGATGTATCTGCTACTCTTGTAGTTTCCTGTTTGTAAATAAAATCTGCCTTAATTTTTCATATGACCCTGGATATCTGCCATTTTGAAGAATTCTAGATAAAAGATTTCTCTGAAACTCCACACATAACCAGTACTCCACCCATAACCACTAGTACTGGTGGTGGCTAGGATGGGGAATGGGGGATGGGATTATTTGTTCAAATTATTGAGCCAGGAATGGTTTTGTAAGGACTATTTGTTTGAGGAAGTCTTGAAGCCAACAATTATTTTTGAGGAATGTTCGTAATCACCCTATAATAGATTGAGCCTAAAGTTTATCTCATCTTAATATTTTTTCCCTTGCCTTTCATAATAAAATTTCTCTTTGCTTTTGTTTTCAAACAAATATGTAGGCATAATCACCTTGGAATGTATTCATAATGAAATATTTACCTTGGAAACCTATTAACACTTATTTAATTGATGACCCTAGTTTCCTGACATAGCCAAAACATTTTTAAATGCCCTTTTTAGGAATTATGTTCAGAATCTGAATCACAGATTCAGAATGCCAATGATGTCAATGAATATGTTCTCTGAAGATTGGATTTGATTTGGGAAAATATCCAAAAAGTTGGTCAGAGTCAAAACTAGTAAATTAAATAAACTGGATAATACATATTTTCGTTGTTGTTGTTGTTTTAAAAAAAATTAGATATGTACATGAATAATCAAACCTAAAACAGGTCTAAAAATGTGTTGTTCAAATGATAGCACTGTTTAAATAAACATGTCTTTCCAAGGTGACTGCTTTAGAGGGCCACACACTTGGTCACATGTGTTAGCTAAGTTCATCAGCCTCATAACTATGCTCAGCTGCAATTCTTCTGAATAAACCATATGTTTTCTTTTCATCTTTTCCCTCTAGTCTGTCATAAAATTCTTATTCTGAAACAGGCTAAGCGTTGAGTTGATTCGAAGCCATTTTTATAGTACTATTGCTTTATTACACTTGATTTTAAAAAGTACAAGTAGCAAGACAAAAGTGTCTCTGATAAGATAGTAAGATTTTGAATCAAACAATTTTGTTTGAGCTCCAACTTTACTACTTACTAGTTGTGTGACTTAAGTAATTATTTAATCATTTAAGCTTATTTTTTAATCTGTAAAATGAAGCAAAAAATAGTACCTATCTTAGAGAGTCATTGTGAATATTAAATAGGATCATAAATATGGGCTTTGTGTGTGATGTTTGGCATATATAGTAAGTGATCAACAAGCATCACTTAGGATAATACTATGTTAGGCAAATAGTGAAGTATTAAAATACTTAAAATGTAAAGAATATTACGCTCTGTCTATAGGATTTGCTACAAAGAACTGTAAGTTTACAACCCCACTTTCCAACAGTTTTGAAGGCATTCTGGAAAATGTACATTTTACTAAGTTCACTTTTCTCCAGTTCTCCTCCAACTTAGAAACACATCTATTAGGAGAGGAAATATGGAAGGAATGGGTATGATGACTAATGGGATAGAGATGTTTTCCTTGACATTTTGAAAAACAGACTAAAGAAATGAACGATAAATTTATTATGAGTTAATTATGAGTTAATCATGGATAATTAACATGAACTAATCTGGATATTAATTATTTTGTTTGATGCAATGGAAACAAACCAGTCCTGGTTCCAGTTTACGATTCTAAATAAATCCCTTAACCTACCTAAGTCTCATTTTCCTTAGAATAATGTAGCTAATGCCTGTCTTCCAGGAAAATAGTCTCAAAAAATAGGTAATAATCTGGTAATTATTTCTTTCTCCCTTGTTAATAAAGAATAGGAAACTGGATGAATTTTCAAAGAATCAGGAAGTCAAAATTAACTTAGAATTTACAAAAGATTTCCAGATATATTTCATTATTCAAATAATTAAAACGAAAGAAGGTAAATGACTATTGATTTAGATTATGTATGTTTATGACATATCACGTAGAGGTGATTAAACAAAAAATTGATGTTTGGGTACAAGTTATTTAACTCTTCTGAACCTGTTCCTTCACTTATTAAATGAGAAAGTGGAATATGAACATATTTTTCAGTTATTCAGTTATTTACTTCTTGTTAATTTTAACAAAATTCGAAATACGATTTTCTTATTCAACTCAATAAGACCTTCATCTCACTGACCTAGTTGTATTCTCTATGGAGGAGGATGGAATGTAGAAAGGTAGAATGAGACAGGGGAGAGATGAAATAAAGTCTTTCAATAGTTTTTGATTGACTAGAGTTTATTATGTATTTAGAGTACCATCACAAAAAGGGTATTATATTTTTCAAGAAAAAAGGGAAAATCAAAGTCCTCTAAAAAGTACTTAGATTTAAAATTTTTATTTTACTAGAAGAGAAATACATTATGAATAATATGTTAAACTATACAAGAAATAGTTTGTTTAGAAATAAATTTACATAGGTATTAAATTAAAAATATTTTTAATATAGAGAAGATTCCACTGTAGACCAATGGTTCTCGAAGCGTGATCTGTAGGCAGCAGCAGCATCACCTGGGAAATGGTTAGAAATGAAAATTACTGGGGCTCATCCCAGACTCACTGAATCAAAAACCAAGGTGGACCTAGTAATCTATGTTTTAACACAGCTTGCAGGAGATTTAGGTGCATGCTAAAATTTAAGAACCACCTCTGTAGGCTTGAGCAAAGGAATATGTCCCTTATAATGTGACTTTGTAGTTTCTGCTATCAAAAGAAGGATTCTCTATGCACATCCTTGGAATCAGAGCTGGTTTTGTGAAGTGCTTTGACCAACAAGATGTGACAGTAGTGACAGAGTAACAGTTCTGTAGCTTGGCCTCAAGAATCCTTATACTTTTTTCTTTTCATTGGTATCCTGACACTGCCACGTAAGTAGTCCCAGAGTAACCTATTAAACACAAGAGAGTGCATAGAAAAGAGCCCAGGTGTGCCAGCTGAGGACATTCAGACCAGCCTACAGCCAGTCAACTCCTGGACACATAATAGAGCTCAGCCAAAATCAAAAGAGCTGCCTATACCCTACAGGACCTACAGCTGATGCATCAGCAAGGCCAGCCAAGAGTAGAACTGCTCAGCTGACTCATAGACCTGTGAGCAATAATAAATGCTTATTGTTTTGAGCCACTGAGTTTTGGAGTGGTTTGTTATGCAGCAGTATATGAACTGATACACCCTGCCCAATGAGTAGAATAAATACTATTCCAGTCCCTGCTTAAAGAAACTTTACAATGCTAACATTTTAATGAGGTTAAGCCATCAAGTTATTTGTAAGGTGATGACATTTTCTTTATAAAGATCATTTTAAAGATTGCCAAACAATTTGTGTACACTATTGTTAATTCTTCCACCCCTGCAAAGTGTATGCTATTATTAATCCCATTTTACAGATGAAGTAATTGAAAGTAATATAGTTTGAAAAATTCACTCAATGTTAGACAGTATGTGGTAGAATTGATATTGGAACCTATGTTCTTTTAGTTCCAAAGACCCTAACTCTCCCCATACGTAAGAATTGTAAGGACTATATATATATCCTCCAGCCAAACCTCTCATTTTTCAGGTAAAGAAACCAAAGAAGTGTAATCACATGGCTAAAGTGATTCACAACATCAAGTTTTCAATCTTTATGATGGCAAATACTCAATTCAGATTGCAAAAATGGAGACCTTGAGCAACAACCTCTGAGTTGCAGAGGAATCTTTATTTTTAAATGAGCATAGTAGGTAATCCTGCTGCAGGCAGGCCATGAATTATTTGAGAAAGGCTAAGTCAAATTAGTCATGAAGCCAGGATGAAATCTTGGTGTTCTGATTCCCAGCGAGTTCAGCTTAAACTACACCGGTGATTTTCAACAGAGTAGGGGGAAGGGTTCCCTCCGGCGGTGGTGGAGATGGTATGTAACAGAATCACCTAAAGGGGCTTTTTCAGACCACCTATTCGAGAGCTGACAAACCCTTTCTCCACTCTCCCCCAAAGAGATCATTTTCTATGGTAAAGTGTTGTTATTGATGGGTTTATATTATCTTCTCCAGCCCCCAGGTGTACAGGGGTTAACAACAATAACAACAAGCATTGAGCAGTACTGCTGCACTTCATTATGCTGCCTCAATTATTTTATCTAGTTAAATTTACTCTCACACAATGGAATCTAATGAATAAAGGCTTCAGTGAGAATGAGACTCAGAAATATTATGTTTTGAACACAGTAATTAAATAATGACCAGTGTCATTTAGCTTTATACCATTCCCTAATGGAGCATTTAACTCTAACCTCACATTTAGATGACACCTGTCTCAGAGTAGGGGCAATATATGGATCTCTATGTTTGAAGATTTTAGCTTAGCATTGATTCAGTCAAAGGGTTTTTCTACTTTGACTATAATTTTTCTAGTAAGAAATTTCCTGCTTTGTTCTCCATTTTCTTTGCTAATGGGTATTATCAGATCCTTATACAATTAATGAACTGACTGATATGCCCAAGCACAGATATGTATTCATCACTTATCTATCCTAGTGCTTGAGACCTGCCTTTCAACTTCCCTGATATTAAACAACCATCTACCTGTCTGAGTATCAGCTCATTTTTTTGCTACTGCATTGTCTTACCAACCATGTTGTGTCCTGTCTGTTCACTCCTCTATTTCCCTTACAGGCTCCCCAGGAAGAAAAATAATGGAAACCTTTCCTTGGAATGCCTATATTTGGGATAATGAGCCTCTTGCTTGTCTGTGTTTGGACACCTAGTCTTGCTTGTGTGCTACAGGTTCTCTCATTGCAACTGCCTCACCCACCACCAGGGTTGTAGAATAAATGTCGGGGGAGGAAAGTGACTGAAACATGAGTTACTTGCCTGATCCAGGAAAGGCAGTGTAGTACAGGTATGGAAAGAACATTTGCCTTTTTAAAAAATTCTATGGTTTCTATGAGGCACAGTTACCTAGAAGGAGCAGTAAGATGCTGAATGGGAGTAAGTTGCCTAAAACAACTACTTTATGCTTCTTTTTTAACTTATATGTATATATTTTTTAATTTATCATGGTGACATTGATTAATAAAATCCAATAAGTTTCAAGTGTATAATTCGACAGTAAGTCATATATATATATATTGCATTGTGTGGTCACTGCCTGTAATTAGATTTCTTTCCGTCACCACATATTTGACCCCTTTTACCCCATCTACCTCCCCTCACGGGTAACTACTAGTCTATTGTTCATGTTCATGAGTCTCTATTTGTTTGTCATGTTTGTTTGTTTCTTTACGTTTTACCTAAGGCCTGTCCTGTCTACATGGACACTCAGAAGCGTGGTCCAGGGAGGAAAATTATGCCATGTTTTTACCTGTATTAGGTGTCTATTGCTTGTGTGACAAATTACAGCAAACTTAGTGGCTTAAAACAATACGGTAGAACAACACAAAATTTTTCAGGTCCCAAGTATGAAATGAATCTTACTGGACTAAAATCAAAGTGTTGAGAGGGTCACGTTTCTTCTGGAGGCGCTGAAGAAGAATCTGTTTCTGTGTCTCTTCCAGCCTTTAGAGGGGGCCCACATTCCTTGGCTGGTGGTCTCTTTCCATCTGTAAAGCCAGTGATGGTGGGTAGAATCTTTCTCACTTGTATCACTCAGTCACTGACTTCCTGTCTTCTTTCACTTACAAGGACTGTTGTGATTACAATAGGCACATCTGGATAATGCAGGATACTCTCCAAATCTGATCGGCCAAGTTAATTCTTTTTTTTTGCCATATATTTACAAATTCCGGGGATTAGGGCAGGAGCATTATTCTGCGTATGACATCAATGTAGTGAAGAAACATATTTCTCATGGTGAACAAGTATCTGTAATGACATCTATTTTCCAGGATTCACAGAGACAAAATATAAATAAAAATATGCCAGGCTCTTTGACTTTAGGAAATCCATGTAATGTACTGAAAATTCTAAGGAGATTGAGAAAGAAATTTGTATGCGGTATCTGGTGTGAATGTATCTTTTAGAAAGCCTATGTGGTTCTGTAGTTTATGTTCTGTAAGTATTGTATTTAAGCTGAAAGTATCACACCTTCGTATATGAGGAAAGCATTTATAAAAAGCACTCCCCAAAAAAGAAATGAGGATCGATTCAACTGGAATAGGTACAGGTATAAGTAGAAGAAACAGAATTAAAGATAGCTTTGTAAAAGTAGAAGCAGATTTATGCTTTCTTATTATAATGTAATAATTCCAATGTCAAACCTTCATCATTTTCTCTGGCTCCAGCCCTGGATCCCATCTATGATGCTGATTTAGCGGCTGACTCAGTAATTTAGGCACTAGGACTTATTCTGCATGCTAAATTCTGTTTATAGAATCAAAGGATTTTCAAATGGAGGCGCTTATCTGGAATTTGGAGATGAGCTCTATCCAAGTGCAGAGAAAGTCTTAAGTCTGAGAAATAATTAAATTACAACATCGTTTTTATTGAGCTCAACATCAGTTTGTTAAAAAAAAATTAAGTCTCCTTGTTTTTATCTTTTCTGTTCATTTTTAAAAGAAAAATACTTTATTGATTTTGTAAATATAACACTTGCTCATTATAATAAGTTCAAGTCATGCAGAAAAAGTAAGATTTAAAAAAATCACCCCAAATCCCTTTTTACAACTATTAACATATAATACTTGTTATTTTTATAAATAAGTAATGAATTAGAAAGAAGCCAAATGAAGCTGAAACGAATTGGAATGCATTGCTAAACTTTAGATAAATGTTGTATTTAGTAGAGAATACATTATTTAAGAGATAACCCTAAAGTTAAGAAACGATTATTAAAAACACCAAGATCTTGAAATCATAGCTTTGAAACATACACATTTCAATTGCAGATGGCATTTTTTCCTTGCTGGAAAAGGTGAAGACATTAGCATATCCCATTCCCTCTCTCCCACCTCTTGATCTTGTTATTTACATTATTATTTACATATTTCCAAGGCTTATACATTGCATTCTGTTCTACAATTATTTAGATATATTTTAAATTAAAGCAATGTTCACCTAAGACCTTATCATATTTACTTTTTAGTCATCTCTTAAGTAGCTGGATTTCATTATCAAGTAATGTGTATTTATCTGTTTTTTGGTTTTGGTTTTGTTTTGGTTTTGGTGAAGAAGAGTGGTTGTTCTCATTCTTCAGCTTTCTTTTATGTTTGAAAACTGCTGCCTGTTCTATTTATTGCTGTTGTATACCTTGTGAACATATATATTTTGGATGTTGACATTATTGTTAGATTATATTTCTTCCCCTCAAAACTTCTCAGATATTTTCCAATGGCTTCTGTCACTGAATGTTACTGTGAAATAATATGAGATGAGCATGGCTATTTCCC
This sequence comes from Pteropus alecto, assembly GCF_000325575.1. Classification (NCBI taxonomy): domain Eukaryota; kingdom Metazoa; phylum Chordata; class Mammalia; order Chiroptera; family Pteropodidae; genus Pteropus; species Pteropus alecto. Next base: position 2,648,200 of record NW_006433716.1, on the reverse strand, counting down.
TTTGACAGTGATTTGCTTGGCATTTTGGGCTGCCTAAAGAATTCTTTATCCTTGAGTACTGGTAATTTAGCTAAGGACTTAAAGATGAGTGTTCCTAGTCAAATTACCTTGAAATATATGTTACTTTTCAATGGGCAGATTAAACTTTGCTTCATTTCAAAAGAAGTTTCTTCTTCATCAAAAAAATATATATATATTTGGGTTACATTGCTGTGTTCTTCTAGGTTTTCTAAGAGACATTGCTATGTTGCACAGAATTTGTCAGTCCTCCAGTTCTATAAGCTTCTTTCTGATCGCTTAGTTTCTTTTTCCATCTGTTTCTTTATATGATTATCTCCAGTCTTTCCTCTTAGTCTTGCCTTTGAAATTCATTATGAGTTCTTTAATGATATTGTTCAGTCCTTTATTTCCTTAGGTTTGCAGTCCCTCTTTCCTTCATTCTGCTGTTTTAAAACTTATTTTTGAATTCTTGTTTTAGTCTTCTTAAATTACTCTAAATGGCAAAGCGCTTGCAAAGAAATTCACTTTTTTTGCATTGTTTTTTCTAGGCTTGGTTCAATGTCGGTCCTCTATACACTCTTCCTCCCTTCCTAATTTGTTTGCACTGTTGCCTTACTATTTGTTTTCATTGCGCATGTTCATTGGGATCTGCCTAGACCTGTGTTTACTTTCTTGTAATTAAAGGAATGTTTTGACAACCACGCTGCCTTAACTAAGACTAGTTTGTTTTCTCCTCTAACATAGAATTTGATGGCTGGGAATTTAGTTTTCTAGATTTTACCCACTCTGGACCAAGAAGGCAAAACAGAGAAGAAGGAGAACTCAAGATTATGTAAACATCCGGGCTTTGCTTTCTCTTTAAAGGTCTTCTACCAATGTTCATCACACTTACTATGCCATTGGTGGTATATTTCACTTTTTATTGAGAAATATATTTAGAATTAGGGTAGTCTGTTAATTCTGAATGTAGACCTCACATCTTTCAAAGAGAAAGCTCACACCACTGTTCATTTTCTTTATTACATCTCCTCCTTAACACCATTTTCAAAACTCCCCAGTAAGACGAAAAGATAAAGCTGCCACTTCTGGTGGTACTTTTCCTATTGAACAAGGTCCATTAGCCCTGTATTCTGGCCTTTCTGTAACTCTCTTAGTGTTGGAGGAGATGAAATAACTGCTCTGATAGGTAATGATGCCTCTGGCTTGCTGGATAAATCTGTCCAATTCTGGTTTTTAGCCGGTGACTTATTTTGCTCTTTCTCTAAGTTATGCCATCCACTTAGCCTCTTTCAGTTATAAATGTGATATTTATGTATGTCATCTGCCTATTTTTTGTCTTATTTCTCATTTTTCACTGTTCAGAAAACAGGTAGGCCAGAAAGATCCCTCAGAGACCTCACTGGTACAAGTGGATGGGGGTGGGGCAAGGCAGATTAGAGGTTGATGCTGGGAGATTCATCACCCTGTCTTCCAGAATCTTTTAGTTATTGCATTAACCTTTTTGTTTTTCAATGACCTTGAGCTACGGCCCTTTTCCTGTATATATGATTTTTGGGGGTGTGGTTTTACTATTTTTTTGTAGTCAGTTCTGTTATTTACTTTTATTTGGTCATCTTTACATCTATGTCTGAAGTCATTTTTTCCTTTTTAATTTACTTATTTTTTTGAATAGGCAATACATACTGAAAAATGCATAATTTACAAATGTATGTCTAATGAAAAGGAAACCTACCCAC
>NW_006433716.1:2635808-2646453 GCF_000325575.1 Pteropus alecto | reverse complement strand
GCAATTACTGCTACCAATTTCTATTGTAAATCCCCAGAAACGGTTTCCGTGTAGACAAAATGCATATATGCATATGTATAAGCATACATGTGTTTTTTTTTAATAAAAATAATAGCATGCAGCATACAGTTTTGTACTTTTAAAATACTTATATCTTAAAGATAGTTCCACATACAAACATATATAACTGCTGCATTCTTTTAAATTGTGCATATTTCATTTTACGTTGATTTGTAATTATGTAACTCAGACTCTTGAGATGTAATAAAAACAAACTTTTGTTTCCCCACATGCTCCTTTAAAATTCATTTAGTGTACACAAACTTCCTCTGCCCCTTTTATGCTTTTATGACTTTTATATTTCCTCTCAGAAAATGATAGCCCTATAGACACTTTGTCACAAACACAGACTGAATTCAGAAATCAGAGATTCTTCAAAATTCAGACATAATTAATTCAAAATTGATTTAACATACCAAACTTCAGGTTGGAAGTCTATTAAGGGAAAAAGAAATGAGATTTTGATGTAAATCTCTTTTTTTTTAGTAGATCCCCCCAACACTTGAAATTTGCTGATTTCTGAGCTCTCAGGCCAGAGCTGTGAGAACGGGGAAGAGCAAGACATTTGGACTGATCCCTTCCAAACTCCATTTTTTTATATCTTCTAGTCCGGGGATATGTTAAAGTGGACTCTCCCTGTTGAGCTTTTCAGAGATTCCCTGCTGGGATCTACCACATGTGGCCCTGTCGACATAGCCTATGTGCCTTTGCCTTCAGCAGGCCCCTTCCTATTCTGCCTCAATTTGTATTTCTCTGACAGTCCACACTACATTGTCACTCAATGATGGGTCCCCTCTCTCTCTGCCAGTTTTTAGAAGCCCTCTTAGACCAAACTAAAGATGGCCCCTGCCTGGTTCTTTCTTTCCTACCCATAGCTGGTCCATAGGGAATCACATCTTTTCCCCTGACAATCTTAGGACTGTGGATCACTCTCAACATAGCAGAAATTTCTTGGCTTCATCATCAAGTGGTTAGTTAGCACTTATTTTTTTTACCCTCTAGGCTTCTTAGCTCCTGTGGGAGTCCCCTAAAGCAAAAGGAAAATGTGCTCCCCTTTCTACACTTTTCAACATATTTTCTCATATTTTTAATCAAGTAGAAGAAAGTTAAAAGCTCCTCCCATCACAATGACTATATATAAAGCCTCACTGTTGTTCAATGTTTTTGTACACCTTTGTCAACCCATGTTAACATGCTCAATGGGAAGAACACCATAGCTGTGCTGCTCTGAAACCAGGGCTGTTTGGAAATGATTTTTTCATTGCACAATAATGCAAGGTCATAAACAAACAACAGCAGCAGACCTTCATTTAAAATTTTGATATTTGCTCAGAGTGGATTGGCTTTGCATTTTAATTTTTTAAAATCTTGCATTAAACTATTATTTATCTTGATTACTGTGTTTTTGGCATTCCCTTAATTTTTTTTAGCAGCTTTATTGAGATATAATTCACATATCCTAGAATTTGTATATTTAAAGTGTACAATTAAATATTTTTAAATATATTCTGAGTTTTCAACCATCATGGTTTTAGAACATTTTAATCACCTCCTATAAAACATATTAGCAGTTGTCTTCCATTTCCCCTCAGCCCTAGGCAATCACTAATCTACTATCTACTTTCTATATCTATGAATTTGACTACTTTAGATAACTCATGTAAGTGGAATCATATAGTGTTTGTCATTTTGTGACTCGCATAATTTCTTCAGGGTTCATCCACATTTTAGCATGTAACCAGAATTCCTTCCTTTCTAAAGATACATAGTATTTCATTGTATGTATAAACCCCATTTAGATTGCCTCTACCTCTTGGCTATCGTGAATAGTGTTGCTATGAACATGGGTGTTCAAAAATCTTTTTCGAGACCTTGCTTTCAATTCTTTTGGATATATATCCAGAAGTGGGATTTCTGGATCATATAGTGGTTCTATTTTTAATTTTCTGAGAAATTGCCTTACTGTTTTACATAGTGGTTGCACCATTTTGCAATCCCACTAAATGTGTGTAACTTTTTCAAAACCCAACCATTTCTGTTTTTCCTAGTAGGTGTGATATCTCACTGTGGTTTTAATGATCATTTCTCTGACAATTATTGATGTTGTGTGTCTTTTCATCTGGTCGTTGGGCATTTGCATGTGATCTTTGGAGAAATATCTGTTTAAATCCTCTGTCCATTTCTTAATTGGGTTATTTGATTTTTGTTGTTGAGTTATAGGAGTTCTTCATATATTTTGGATAACTCATTTTCTGATATGTAGTTTGCATATACTCCCATTCCACAAGTTGCCTTTTACCCTATTGATTCTGTTCTTTGATGAACAAAACTTTTCAAGTTTGAGACGGTAATTGTTTTTAAATGCATTTTGTGAATTCTATATGTAACAATCTGTCTTTGGAAATTCATGTATATCTTGGTTGAAACTTCAGTTTTAACATCCTGTAATATTTATTTTGTTTGTTCCTTATCGATTGACATTTAGGTTTTTTTCAATGTTTTGCTACTACCAACAATTCTGTACTTCTTTTTACATGTGTCATTTTTCATTTGTGTAAGCACATCTGTAGCAAAAATGCCTAGAAGTAAAAATGCTGAATAAAATGATTTATATTTCTAAAATTTCAATATATATCGATTTGTAATCCTATCAGAATTTATGAAAGTACCTATTTTCTGACACAATTTGATACAATATTTAATCAAACTTTCTGATTTATCAATTTGGTAAATAAAATAATTGTATCTTGTCATTTTAATTTGCATTTTTTACTGTAAAAGAAAGTAAAATCATTTAATAATTTAAGGAACATTTATTTTTCTTTTTCTGTGAAATGTTTATGTCTTTTGCTCATTTTGAGAAACTTTAAAATAAAATTAAATGATGGGAATTATGGATTCCTATCATTAAATAAATATGTTAAATAAAAGAACTGCTTGTAATATTAGTGGCGAACTTGCACATCTTTGATTTTGTTTATACTGTTTTTTGTTATTCATAAAAATTTGAGTTTATGGACTTAATTTAAATATTTTTAATGTATCTTTAAAAAAATTGTACTTTGAAAGACTTTTCTCACTCTGAGAACTTTGATAGCTTCTCTTTTTTTTCACAGTACGTTTTTGATCAATCTAGAATTTACTGCAATATGAAGTATGCAGTATAAATCCAAAGTTGTGTTTTACAGTTATTTATTTCCACACTATTTCCTGAATAATCCAATCTTTTTTTCTTACATATTCGTAATGCCTCCTTTATAATTTATTATATTCTCATATATATTTGGGTCTATTAATGTTTCATTGACACACATATATTCATGGATCTATACTAAATTAATGTAGTTTTTCAATATCTTAATACCTGGAATGGGTATGGCTCTCCACCTGGATTACCTTAATACTTGAAATGAGTAGCACTCTTTAGTATCTTTATTTTTCAGAAGTTTCTAGCCATTCATGCTTGATTATTTTCCATATAAACTTTAGAAGCAGTCTGTCAGGTTTCTAAAATATTATCTATTTTATTGGGATAAAATTAAAGTTTAAAAATTAAAGAGTATTAAACTATGAGCTTAAATTTTTCTGTCTAAGAACATAGTATGCTTTTCTAGTGTTCACTAGTGGCATTTTAATGTATTAATACATTACTTGTTCATTTTATTCCTGGTGTATTATCTTTTTTGTTGCTATTTTTAATTGAATCTTTTTCATGATACCGTCTAAGTTGTTGTTTAAATATATGAAGGCTATTGATAAAATATTAATATTGTACCTGGTTATCTTAATGATATTTGGAATAGCTTTTTAGTTTATTCTCTTGGGTTTTCTAGGTAAATGATTTTACTATCTACTAATAATGATAACTTATTTCCTTTACTCCAATTTGTGTAACTCTTATTCTTTCTAATATCCATTTGCATTGACTAATGCCCCCACAACAATGATTTCCCTCCACATATCATCATGGTTTGCTCTCTTATTTCCTTCAAGTCTATGTTCAAGTGTAACCTTAACAGAATGAATGAATTATTCAACAATAATGGTGGTAAAAAATATCTTTTACTTATCCCCGATTTAATGGAAATGCTTTTTTTCCCTCTTTAAGCCCAATGCTGTGCAGTTGGTATTTAAAGTTTACTTGAAATCTATTTAGTTCAACTCAAAAAGATTTAAAAACACTGACCTTTAAAAAAATGAGCTCACTGGTTTAATTTTTAAAAATTAAATATATATATTTTCCTGGGCAGTTAGACCAATGCAGATAGAATAGTATTAATATTTGATCCTTAATTGTGTGACTAAAGTTTAGTGTTTGGCTTTGTTTCTTGTCACTATTTCATTGCTTTTTTCTCAAAACTTCTTTGTTTTGCCTCACTTTGAATATAACACCTGCAGAGAGAAGTGCACAGAATACAAACATATACCTCAGTGACTTGACATAAAGTAAAGCCCATGAAAGCATTGTTCTGGTCAAAAAATAGAATATTACCAGAACTCTGGAAGTATGGATTGTGCCCCTTCCCAATAATTATTGCTTATGTTCATTATCCGACTTCTAACACTGTAATTTAATTGTGTTTGTGTCAAAAGACTTTATATAAATGAAATCATACAATACCTATTTCTTTTGCTTGTATTCTTTCGTTCAACATTGTAACATTCATTCATGATGTTATGGTATAGATGTCGTTTGTCCATTTTAATTGTTGTCTTGTAATATTTCATTATGGGAATATACTACTTCTTCCAGAATTCCCATCCCCTCACCTGGCACCCAAAATGGGAATAATTGTAATGTGCCGTTTGTTCCCTTTTTTCTTCCCCATAGAGTTTTCTGGCTCCTTTTCCATCATTAAACATAATTATTGCCTGTTACTTTTTTTTTAATTCTTGACTTTTCAAAGCCTATATTTTTCCTTAGACTTTCTGCTCTTAATCACCTTGTTCTTTTTCCAATTTTTTCTTTTCTCCATGAAGCACCCCAACATCTAACGCAAAATATGACAAAGGAGAATATACAGCAATCACAAGCTAAAGTACTATACAATGAACTGTGAATTGTTATTTTTTAATTCGTTGAAAATACACTGTTCACAGGAATATCTTAAATTTAGAATGATTTTTTTTTCTATGACTATGTTTAAGAGACACGAGTCAGTTCTTTTTATCTTAATTCTTCAAAGTTGTAAGTGCACCCATCAAAGTATTTAATAAAACTTATTTCTGATGAAAAAGGAGAATTAGAGCAATTGAGAAAACAAATGTACCTTGTTTACATAAATATAATTAGATATTTAAATACATGCTTCACATAATTTAAATTATTCCTTTATGGGATATCTTACATTATCTTTTCATTGAAACTGAGACTGAAAATAAGTAACTCCAAATACTTTTGTTTTCATTTGACTGGCATTAACTTCAAGTATTCTCTCAATTTTTGTTACAAATTTTGGTACTGCTATCTTTTAACAGCAGTTTTTGAATAATTCGAAGTGTTAATCTAAATTAAATATTAACATTATATTGCCCACAACAAACATCTTAATTTACCTCTGATTCTACTAAGCATTGCTCACATTTGCTTTAAAAATGAGAATTCTACTGCCTGACAAAAAATTGTTAGAACTATTTTCTGTAGTAAATGGATGGAAAACTTTTAGTCCTGTTAGTTTGGATCCAGGTTTTGAAATAATTTAATTGGACTTGCTCTCAAGTTTAACCTGTAGATAGTCTGGAATGAAGAGGCTCTAATATCTCAAGGAAACAAAGATTCAAAAACCTGTCCTCTCTTGAAAATCTAATGGACTCAGCAATAGCAGTTAATATTCATCTTCAACTTAAAAGTTGTGAAGTGCATTTTTAAAACAAGTAGAAACACATTTACTCACCATCCTCGCACCTGCAGAAAACTCAGAAGTAAATAACAAAGAAATCATTTATTATTATAATATGAAATTTTGAAATGACAAAACAAACTACTTTCCAGGAAGGAAGATTAGTCTTACAGATGTCATTGCTATTGGTTGATTTATTTTCAGATCACAGAACAGGTAAAGTGACTTTGTAAAATTTCTCTCTCAGTGAGTCACAGTATGAACCTATAAACTAAATTAATTCCTGTTAAATATATATATACAATTTAAATTAATTTAAATATTATGAATGGAGAGTTATTTTCCTTCTAATTACTCATTCTCGTAAAACAAAAATCTTCACTCTGCAGTAAACTGAAGTGTTATAATTGTGCTTATAACTCTATGCTTACATGCAAATATATTTTATACAAATTTGAGCATTTTATAGAGAAACTAGTTGTGAAATATTTTAACGTGCAAAAGTTACACATGACATACATTCTAGTTAAAACTTCTCAGAGTGAATAAATCATGAGAGACCTTTCTTGGGACAGCTATAGAGGTGAAAATTTTTAAAGAGCTTCCGCTTGAATATGTCTATTGAAAACATATATTTGTCTGTGCTCCCTCCTACAATTACATTAAACCACAGCCAAGGAGTTAGAGATATTAATTTAAAAGAATAGAATGAGACGAGAGACAACATTTATAAATGTTGCAATTGTTATTCTGATGAATTATTTTTTAGTTACCCAACTTAGTGAGACAGGATAGCAAGCATTATTTTTGGAAGAACTTAAGCAATTGCAACTATCTGAAAAATGAAATATGCTTCCTCATAAGATAGTTTCATGTCACTTGTGGGCAGTCAAGCAGAGATGGAATCTCCAATCATGGTAATGGTATTGAAGGGTATACTGAAGCATCTGATTGGTGTGTGTGTGTGTGTGTGTGTGTGTGTGTGTGTGTGTGTGTGTGTATGTTATGGAGAGTAGATTGGAGATGGAGGTGATGTCGCAGAAGGGGACCAGATGATTCCTGCAGACTTTACCCCATGGAGTATGATTCAAATATTGTAAAACTCCTTTCTTATAAACCTATTACATTCTACATTATTATTTTTAAAATCTACTCTGTCATCTTTATGATAACAGCAACTAAGAAAATTAAACAAACTTTTTGAGTATCTACTGATTTTTATTTATTATTTTACCTCTTTGAAAAGCTTCACAATTTGATGATTGTTTAAAATAAAGAAAATAACTAATTTTTTTGCAAATAACTTGCATAGGTGCTTGAATTGTATTGATGTTATTGCCAAAGCTTTCAGTTTACCAGTAAATGGTGAGGCTTTAGTTTTAGAGAAAAATAGAAGGGATAGAGTAAGAATAAAATAGAATTCACTATTTTAAAATGCTAGAAAGTTGGCTAAGGTGATTTTCTGTTTAGAGTCAGATATACTTTGTTAAATCCTGAGTTTGCTGCTTTCCAGCTGTATAATTGTTAGTATATTGTTTACCCCTTTGGCATCTCAATTTCTTTATCTGTAAAATGGGGAAATAGAATCTACTTTAGGACTTTTGTTAGTATTTAATGAGATTAAGCATGTGAAGGATTTAGCACATTGACTTGTAAATGCTTAATAATTGTTGGCTATTAATAATAAAACGATATTAACATTTTGGACTGTTACCCCCAGGCATAGCAGATATAACCTATGATAGCTCCTATAACATATCATAATAAGGTCTAGAGCTAAGAATAATCTTCTGGAAAATCTCTCCTGGTAGACTTTCCATGGAACTCTATGACAGGATGTAAATAGCAATCAATTTCTCACTCTTCCCAGAAAAATAACAAACAGAGATAAACATATACAGATAATGATCACTATTTTGACATCGTCCTACAGAAGCTAAATAGGAGGCAGCATCTATGCTGGAAAATCTGGTCTCCTATATTCATTTAGTTATATAAGTAGCTATTGTTAGGTTACGTCATTGTGTAGGGGTTCAGCTGGCATAACAAGATGCTGAAGTGTCTTAAATGTATGAGCCTGGTATTCTTGTGTGACTAAATGCATTGTTTACTAATGACATTAAGTGTAGGGTAGCTCATTTAAAAAATTGGTCTATTGTATAAAATGAGCCTGATTTAAAATAAGACCATGTATTTTATTTAATCCGAAAATTAATGTTCCTGAAGAAAATGTGAACCCATTTTAATGGTTACCATGCTATTCTAATAAAAATATCTGGCAAAAATGATCAGCAATTACTTACTGTTAAGCCTATTTTACTTGTACTGAATGGAGAGAGATTTTTAAATTTTTTAATTTACGGAATATATAATAGTAGGAACCCAGAATCATAATGTTCACAGAGACTAATGGTTTATTAACTACAATTCATATACCCTGTGACTAAGTGAATTCCTTTTGAGCTTGAACATAAAAAAGCAACAAGCAGTGCTAGTTTGCTTGAAAAGAAACTGAATTCTGTTTTAACTGACTGCTGTAAAACATTTTTTTGAATGAGGTAAAAAAAAAGTAGGAATAATCTAGCAAATAGTTGCAAAATGAAAAACAAATCAATCAATAACTTGGAGTTGTTAATTTTCAGCCTCACCTCAGACATCAAGTTTTCTGATTATACTATGTAATATAAAAAGCATATTCATAGAAGTAAAACAAAAAAGCAAAAAAAGAGAAATCAATGATTTCTTCATGTACCATGAGAATACGTTTTGAGGCTTGCAAACCTTAACTAATAACATACTCAGAGCACTCTTCATAGTGGGTATAAAAATGGCCTAATTTGAAAGACAAAGTGTTGTCCATGCATACTCAGTAGGTTCTATTCAGAAAACTCTTGAAGTTTCTTGTTAACGTAATGAAATATTGTACTATTCCTTGTAGGCTAAATTTTTCTTTACCTCCTTAAATCAATAGTCTAATGATATTTTGTCCAACTCAGACTGCATCTAAATTTGAAGGTGCTTAGCTGAAAATTACAGGCAGACTGCTTTCAAGGTACTCATCTTCTCTTTTTACTTCCCTTTCTGCCTTATCCAAATCTTTTAGAACTAGTCTAAGAATACATACTAAACAGTAATAAAAATTACTTACGCATAGGTATTTTCTGCAGAAGTCAGGGAAGATGCCAGTCTGTTTAACAGTGTTGACAGCTAGTTTAATTTCTTCAGGCTTTTAAATAAGAAAATGTGAGAGGCCAATGTGATCATTCTTCCATTATCCAGGTAAGTTCTCTAGGGTTGGTGACTCAATTTAATTTAACAAAAAGCTGTTATGCATAAAGGGGAAGGGCATCTGGGGCAGAATCTTGATTATTTTTCACAAAATTCGATGTACTGTGTAAAACAACATCTTAAATTCTTCTGTATCTCTGATGGGTTCATCAATTTAAATTTTAGGTCTTCAACCTAATGATATATTATTTTTAATATTAAATTTAAAAAATTTAAAATATAAACATATTCAGACACAAAAATAGAAAGAAAAATAAAATGAATCCCTGTACACCCATTGTCCAAATTGAAGTTATCAAGATTTTATCTTGAATGCATCATAGTTTTTACTTTGCAGGAGTATTTTACATAAACTTTTTTTAATGAATAACAAACTACAGAAAAGTGCACAGATCATAAGAACATAACTATATAAGCATCCATATCAAGAAGAAAAACATCAGCAGAACTTTGAAGTCTCCTCAGGCCCATTCCAGTCTCTACTCCCAACTTCAAGGGTAACTGGTATTATATCCTGTATTATCACTATAGATTAGTTTGGCCTGTTTTTGGAATGTTATATGAATGAAATCATTTAGTATGGACTCTTGTGTCTGTCTTCATTTCTCAACATTATGTTTATGAGATTCACTTATGCTGTAGCATCTTGCTGGAATTCTTGCTGGTATATGATATTCAATTGTATGAATAGGGCATTATTTACCCATTTTCCTTTGAACATTTGAGTTGTTTGCAGTCCGGTATCAGAAATAGTGCTACTGTTAACATTATTGTGTATATTTTTTGGTGAACATATGTGTGCATTTCTGTTGTGTATGTATTTGCCAAAGTATTTTAAAGCAAATTAAAAAAAAAATCAAATTCCAGTCATTGTCGTTTCACCTTTACATACTTCAGCATACTTCAGTATGCATCTCTAAAAAGTATGGGCATTTTCTCACATAATCGTGATTGCTTGTTATCTCTGATGCCTTGTCCTTCAATAATTAAAATGCATTTCCAGTACATTTTTAAAGGGGAAAATCACCTTTCTTCAGGATAAGTTTCAAAGATAAGCTGAAAATATTGAAGCTGAAATATACCTAAGTTGATAGTAGTTTTCTTTGGATTAAATGAGAGACATATCAGTCAATCAACAAATATTTATTAAGCTTCTTTGTGCTGGATCACCTAACTCATCTGTTTGGCAGTATTCTCGCTCACACATTTACTGACTGACTGGAATTTAAAGGGAGAAAATAATTTCTTCTGATAAATCTCTAGTGATGGAATTGTTTATATTAGGTATCATAAAGTAATAATTCAACTCACAAACAAAATGGACTGTGGAGCATACTTTAATGAATATTGACTTAAGTGACTTTTTCTAAGAGTAATGATTGTTACTTCTATATGATTCCCCATAAATGTGTAGAATAACTAATAATAGTAAACAATGTAATTATATATAATAATAA